>NW_010296227.1:72028-77164 GCF_000700745.2 Antrostomus carolinensis | reverse complement strand
TTACCTTCCAACACTCTAGTCCATGGGATATTCCCAAGTAGGTCCTTGAAGAGGTCAAAATTAGCTCTCTTAAAGACCAGGATTGTAACCCTACTTATTGGCTTGCATCTTCCACATGAGATCCTGAACTCCACCATCTTATGGTCACTGCAACCCAGGCTGCCCCCAACCTTCACATCCCCAACCATCCCTTCCTTGTTAGTAAGAACAAGGCCCAGAACCACACGTCTCCTCATCGGCTCTTCCACCACCTGCATCAGAAAATTATCCTCTACACACTGCAGGAACCTCTTGGACTGCGTATGCCTGGCCATGTTGCTTTTACAACAAATATCAGGGTGATTGATATCACTGCTGCCATTACATTTAATTCTTTTAGTTGGTTGATTAAAACTGTAACACATTTCTACAAATCATGCTCTGCTTTAGGTCTCTGCTTAAACCGTCACTATCTATGCTCAAGATTGTTTTTCCTCATGTTCTTTCTACAACAAACTATTACTGCTTACAGTTCTTCGTAGATATATAAAATTTAAACAACTGATAGATAAGTTTCAGTATAGAGTTTCAGTAGAATAATTTCTACATGTACAGTACTAGAAATCTGCATAATAATCCTTTTGTCCTATAGATCCTTTATTTGGAGCTATTTCATTGCTAAATGTTTGTACTGCAAAGGCCTTCATACAGTATAGTGATTACTTTAAATAGAAATGTAGATTATGCATAGCATAGAGAAAGTTTGGGGAGAAACAGAACAATAATTTTATTTCAGGAATATTTATTTCTTATTTTAGGAAATACAGCAATTTTTCAGTCTTATGTGTGATAAATATTGTATATCTCAAGTCTATAAAGAAAAAAAATCAACTAAAAAGAAAAAAGGACAAGAACTATTTTGGCATGGGAACTCAACACTTGTACAAGTTTAATCTGAGAAGGGATGACCTTTAGTAGTTTGTAATCTACTGTTTTAGCTACTTTGTCTCTGTAAAGTATACAAATAAAGAACTGCATAATTACTCATTCTGAGCTCTTAGTATGTACTAGACACTATTAAAAACTAACTATGAAGCTAAAATTGGCAGCAGTAACTAGTATTTATGTGCATAACATTCCAGAAAGGCAAAATATTGGCATTGTTTTGGAAATAGCTTCTTCCTAAAACAGATAGAACATGTGTTATAACAGCTTCCGAAACTGCTTTTCCTGAGTAAATCACTGCTTAAGGTTTATGTTCCTCTAGGAATTTTACTTTTCATAAGATTAGATATTTATCTAAACTTGTATTTGCAGTATAACGTATATTTTGTTCATTACACATTGTACACCATTTCTGAAAACAATTTTGAGAGGTTATAAATAATATTAGTTGTCATGGGATTCAGTACAACAGAACCAGTACTGTTTAAAAAGACTGATAGTGGTAAAAAAGAGATTATATATGCCCCATTTTCTTAAATTCCATGTCATACATCAAAAGCTGAGGATTGCACAGTCAGAGTGAAATAATGAGCCCCCTGTAGTAAATACTAACAATGAAAAAAACTTAAAGTATAAGCTAACATCTGTAGGGTCCCAGAGTTTCATGACAACACTCTGATATTACCAAACCATTTTCTGAGTAGTAGTCATAATATTAACAGAAGGTGTTGGGAATGGAAGACCTTGTGCCAAAGAGTTTCATAGAATCATTTGGTTGGAAAAGACCTTTGAGATCATCGAGTCCAACTGTACCTGTCCACCACTAAACCAGATCTCTGAGCACCTCATCTACCTGGCTTTTAAATCCCCCCAGGGACGGGGACTCCACCAGTGCCCTGGGCAACCCCTTCCAATGCCTCAGAACCCTTTCAGGAATAAATTTTTCCTGATATCAAATCTGAACCTCCCCTGGCACAATTTGAGGCCATTTCCTCTTGTTTTATCACAAGTTATCTGGGAGCTCCCTCGCTCCTCCCCACACCTCCAACAGACTGGGTAAGTCCCAGGGGATCGCACTACTGGGTTGGTCCCAGGGAATCCCACTGGAGAGTGGTACAGGGGAGCCGGAGTTTGCAGCCTCCGTGTCAACTCATCACACTTGGTGCAAACACAACTCTTCCCTCACAAAACTGAACAAAGATTTCCCGTGTGAATGTGGGTGGTCAGAGCCTGTGGCAAAACAGGGAGAAAAAGAAGTCAGAAGAACTGTTAGAAAAACTACCAAGTATCTTCAAA
The DNA here is from genome assembly GCF_000700745.2 of Antrostomus carolinensis. Lineage (NCBI taxonomy): Eukaryota > Metazoa > Chordata > Aves > Caprimulgiformes > Caprimulgidae > Antrostomus > Antrostomus carolinensis. Next base: position 74,944 of record NW_010296227.1, on the reverse strand, counting down.
ATAATATTTTCCAAATCCACGTGTCAAACTGTAAGTCTCAACAAGCCCCATTCTTGCACTTGTATAATGTATCTAAACTGTTAAAAATAAATTCAATATTCTTGTATTCAATCATAGAAAGACCTTCTGAAAGACAGTTATCTGTCCACTATCAGAGAGAGATCAAAATCAGAAATGGATCTACAACAAGATATTAGACTCAAATAATGGGGAGGGACTTTTCATAAAGGCAGTTAATGGTAGAACAAGGGGAAATGGCTTTAAGCTGAAAGAGGGCAGGTTTAGATTAGATATTAGGAAGAAATTCTTTCCTGTGAGGGTGATGAGACACTGGAACAGGTTGCCCAGAGAAGTTGTGGATGCCTCGTCCCTGGAAGTGTTTAAGGCCAGGCTGGATGAGGCTTTGAGCAACCTAGTCTAGTGGAAGGTGTCCCTGCTCGTGGCAGGGGGATTGGAACTAGATGATCTTTAAGGTCCCTTCCAACCCAAACCATTCTATGATTCTATGAAAAATTCAGCCCCCGAGCTGGGATGAATTGGTACAATTTCTAAATTTTATTTCTAACCTCTCCTCATGTGAAAACATGCTGAGACTAAAAGAAAACCTTTTATAAAAATCTCTGATCTAAAAATATAACCCAATTTCTTTTTGGGATTCGAGATCATAGTTGTATGTCTTAGATACACCTCTAATTGCAGGTTTAAATGTTTAAGAAGAATATTTTTGCATCATTTTAAGTTTTTACAGAAACCTTTAACCCTGATTATGCAAAGCTTCTAGTTTCTTGTCTTTCTATTAAGGAAAAAAAATGTATTAGAATGTTATCCTTTGACATATTCCAACTCCTAATGCACTGCAGCATGCTGTATTGCACAAACTGTGATAAGACTGACCTTTTGCATTAATCCATAACACTTTCTAATAGAGTAACGTGCAAAGTGTTCTGTTTGCTGGAGTCTCATATTAGAATCACTCTGAAAATCTGATGCAACACAACAAGAAGTAGACCAGATAGGAAAAAACAGTGCTTATTCTTAGCAACAATTTCATAAACTATGTATATATATATTAACATTATATACAACAAAAGGTCTTTGAAGTCAAAGTTTTTAAAAGACATAGAAATCGTATGAAAATATGTATGATAGATTATACAAGAGAACTGAAGAAGTTTTGACTATTTTCTTGTAGGTGCAGATTATATGTATTAGCTAAAAAAATTCTCTTTATGATTTGATATAGCCACTAGTCAGTAAAATAATTAAGACTTCTGTAATACAATCAACCTGTTACAATTTAAAAATAAAATTCCTAAACAGTTAGCATTAAATCCATGAACACTGACTGAGGTTTAATATTGCAACTTTTTTATTTTGAAAATAAAATGAATAAATATTGCACTCCAGTAGTGGAATCTCAAACTCAAATTTAGCTAGTCATATGATAAACCAAATTAAAATTCACAATGAAAGAGCTGGGAAACTTGAGCTTCATGTACTCACAGACACATGCAGGTATATCATGTTACTTCTGCCTGTGCTGATCAGCCTGATTGCCTGTAAGTCACTTCCAGCTCAGAAAGCATTGACAGGATGTGACAGGGGTCACAATTACCAGAGCTGACAACCAACTGCTCCTCAACATACTTGAAGCAACAGCATGATGGTGGTACAATTCTTTAACCAAAGCTGGTTTGCCTATCAGAGCAAAGGTGAAACACAGATCTGTCTACACCAGCTGGTCAACAAACAACCTAAGGATAGGATTCATTCTGTGAAGCCTATCTACCTAATGGGATGTTTCCTTCAGCAGAAAATGCCAGGAGCTTAAGTCTCACCCTTACAAGGAAATACAGACCATAATTCAAAATTTATCACAAATATTTCTGCTAAACATTATTAGTTTGATGACTATATAGCTTAGTTTTCAATTATCTTGATGAAATTTGTAATCATCCTGCCTAAGTGATTAATTATGTCATATTTCATTTTTGTTTATTATAGTTCATAATATTTGCAAAAAGCATATTTAGGTAATCTTTTCTGTCAGTAATGAATTGGGGACAGACTCAGGGAGAGCACCCAAGAGAATCAGCAGTTCCACCTGAGAGGCTAGGCATTACTTTTTATTTAGTCCTCTAGTCCTCACATTCATCAGCTTGTACCACTGTCAGCCATGAAGATCTGCATTTCCAGTGTTAGCTAAAGGAGCAAATAGAAGCAAAACAGGGTGTGTCAGGTTTGTGTGTGTGTGACGAGGTGTCATTTTTGGTAGTGGGGTAAGGGTCCACCTTGTGAGAGCGAAAAGCTTCCCTGGCTCCAAGGCGTATTGCCCCCCAGCCTAGGCTAAGCCAATTAGCAATAGATAAATGCTTCTGCGAATCCGTATTTGTGAGGGTAAAGATTCTCTTGAAAAGAAGAAGGTGGGGTGAACCTGAAGGAGAGGCCATTGACTGGAACAAAAGAGGACCATCAGCCTAAAGAAAGAGACAGCTTCCTTTCCAGGAGGAGGGGGAGGACAGAGAATCCCATGGAGTACGAGAAGGTAAAGGAGGTCCCTACAGCCCATGGAATTTAAGTTCAATGGCAGAGCAGATACCCACATGTAGGCCATGGAGAACTCCATGCTGGAGCAGAAAAGCTGAACCTGAGAGCAGGTGTGACAGAATTGAGACCCTGAGAGTCACTCGCTGCCAGAGCAGGGGTGGACCCGCAGAGTGGGGGGCGGGGGGGCGAATTTGCAGCTAGTGGATGTCCCCATGCTGGAGCTGAGAGCTTTGCCCATAGAGAACCGTGAATCCATGGGAAGCTCGCTTTGGAATAATCTTGTTCCTGGACTTTCATGCCAGGAAGAGTGGCATAGGTGAACTGACTGAACCCCCATTCCCTGTCCCCTGTGCTGCTGGGGGTAGGGAA
>NW_010296227.1:66282-72014 GCF_000700745.2 Antrostomus carolinensis | reverse complement strand
AGTTATTTGAGCCCAGGAAGAAGGGAGGGGTTGGAGGAAGGAGTTGTAAGATGTGATCATTATGTCTAGTTAGATGAATGGAAACTAATTAAGTTGATTTTTCTTCCCTAAGTTTGAGTCTGTTTTGCCCATGACCATAACTGGTGAGTGAGCCGTCCCTGTCCTTCATTCCTAATCCCGTGCTCCCTTTGTTGTGACTCCCATCCCATCTCAGGATTGCATGGTCCTACTGTGGGTCAAACCACCACACAGGGAGTACAAAAGACTAGATTTCAAAATTTATTCCATTGTGGTATGGCTATTATTTGTAGGAAGGACTGTTATCTTGCTAACATTTCAGGCAATATTAATTTATTGAATTAGATCTATGGGTCCAATAATTAACACTAGAGAAAGTTCTTAGGGTGGAACCTATAACATACCATCTGTGGAACAGCAAAGGAAGAAATTACACAGTGATAAGTAGATTCTAAGCAAAAGCTTTAAAAGCATGATGGTTTCCTTTGGATTTCTTTGATAAAATAGAGAAGATTAGAAGGTTTCTCTGTGCCAGAAAGAATTTCCTTGATTTGGGTGGTGTTTCTTAAAAAAAAAAAAAAAAAAAAAAAAAAAAAAAAAGGGAAAATTAAGATTGTGGAAAAACTTGAGTACACTAAAATTCAAATCTCTATCATTTTATGTGTCTCAGGTGTTTGTGGGAAATTTTAATAGCTTTTTTGGTAATTGCATTAAGAACTTATCATGGTTGCCTACATAAGCCATCCAGTCTTCCACAGAATCATCTTTTTTTGTGAAGCACAACAGTTGTCAAGCAAAGGCAAATGAATGGCAATATTAATATTCTTGACATGCTCCAATATTGTGATGACGAATGCCACAAAGGAGCCTATAAATAATAAAAAAAAAGAAAAAAAAGAAAAGAAGCAATAACATAAATGGAGGTCATGGGTGTTCTTTCCCCCTCCTTCCCTGTTATTAGCAAAGCACTTCAGCATGTCCTTAGCTGTAGGTACGTGAACAGTCCCATCAAAGTTAATAGTACTATTCACATGTTTAAAATTAAACATTTGCATAAGTGCTTTGCAGACTTAAAAGGTTTAAGCAAAATGTTTTACCAAAACTGAACTCATCTTGGTTTTAAGAACAAGATAAGTGACATAAAAATAAGTTTCCAAGACCTATGTCATCAGCCACTCTGACCTGCCATCTGGAAAAACACGGATGATGGGTGGAATAATCAGTCAGAGGTCACACTGGAAATCTATTACTATAATCACAGAATGGCTTTTTTTCTTATTGTCTAGAAACTGGCTGAATACAAAAAGTTTTGTCCTCAAGGGAAGGTGCTGAGATGAAGGAACTGTAGATCTGCATCCTGTTTACTTTAGAATGGTGGTGGGTAGTTGTCAGTTTGTGTAGGGCAAGATCTGGAATGCTGAAGTTCAAGAAGTAGCCACAGAGACAGATTCCTGTTTTTTTGGTGCCTCACTGACACTTCTCTAGATCCCTCAGAATTACACCTACATTAAGAACTTGTTTCCATGGTTGACTTCCATTGTTATGGTATTATTTATTGGAGTGAGATGTAGATACCTACTAGGGGATTATTGATGAGAAAAATATACATTGTTTATCTGCGTAACTGAGCATCTCACTTAAACATGGGGTTCTAAGGAAATTAGAGCCTAACGAGGAAAGATGGAGAGAACTGTCAAATTCCTTCCCTGTGTACCTCTTCTGATATCAATCTTTTTCTGAGTTGTTTCAGTTCTTGAAAAGTTGAGTGCAATAAGAACTTTTCTTGTTTCTGGTGATACTTCAGAAACTTGTTTTTCAATCCAACATATCAAAGATCGTTTTAGTTTTGATAAAATCTAAATGCCTGTACATTGCACACATCCTCTGTATAATTCCCAAAATAAAATGTTAATCTTGCAACATAATTATCATGTTTGAGCACTGTAACAAACATCTATGAGTTTATATATATGTATATATTACTACTAAACTAACTCTTGAGAAACTCAATGAAAGACATGCTATCACCTATTGTTTTCACTGTTGCAATACACTGAATGTTCAAAAGGTTGTAATACCTTCCCTCTCAAAGAATGACAGATCTATAATCTGCTTGTGCTTATTCTCTTGCACTGCTCTAGGTAAAACAGTCTTTTGGAAAACAGCCAGGTGAGCTTTATAGATTTGATCAACCGCTGGGCTGGTTAACTGTAATAACATGAAAGTGTTGATTGTCAGACCTTTAATGGGTGATAAATTACATAGCTCTTATGCCTGCAGTTTCTCTTCATAGCCTGACCCAATAATATACTAAGAAATAATAGAAATATAATTTAGCACCTAAGATATTCTAAATATCAGCATTTTAAAAAGCAAACCTGAACTGATTTTTTTAAGAAAGTCATACCAATGAAAAATATATATGTGGAAATAAATAATTTGAACCAAGTCTGACTTCTGTTAACCCAATCGGAAGACTGTGAAACTCTGGGGAAAAAGAGAAGGTGGCTTAAGTTGCAGATTTTCTCTCATTTCTAAATTGTTTTTTGTTGTTGGGTTTTTTTCCATGGGAAATTGTCATTGCAAGTCAAATGCAGCTCTTTAGCATTTCATGTTCATCTTACCCTTACAAATTTTAGGTTGAAAACTCTTCCTCTTATGTAGAAACATCTTACCCAATATGGCTTGATATCCCATGTCTCACATCCCACTCTAGCATTTATTTATATACAGAACGCACCTCAGTTTCAGATTTTATCATACGAGCACTATATCATCCAGGAAAAAGGCAATGTTCACACATTAAAGGAACAGCTGGCAGCTGGTTTGTTGGTTTTTTTTTTTAGTTGGTGATGTATGAATTTCCCCTCTTCAGAATATCTCTGTGAATTGGTTCCATTTCAAACTATGCTAAAGGCCAAAAAAATATATTCAGTAGGACTCACAAGTCAGTGAAGTTCATTGGGGTATCTGACTTGAACCAGCTGAGGCATCAGCTTCTGTTTTTGAGATTCATGCTTGAGTAATTTTTGGGGTATAAGCTTTGCACACTATAGTGAATAATTATTACACATAGCTTATTCAAAAAACAAGATACCTTGAGAAAATGATGATACATTTTAACATATTTTATCATATTATGGAAGCCTAAATTTAATGGTGTATCTTTCCAACTGGGTAGGAAGAAGAATACTTCCTTTCTATTACTGTGGACTTCAGAGATCAGTAACTAAAAAGAATTCCTAAAACATCAACTTTTCTGAGCAGTTTGAATAAAAGTATTTCTTATTATACTGAATCAAAAAACTACCTGCAGTTTAAAACTCAGAAATTCTTCCAAACAACTAAGTATGTACTTCAGAAAAGAAGACATCATCCAGACTAACAACACCTTTCTACTTCCTCTGTGTTGCATGAAAAAGGTGGTAAAGTAATTTGTCAGGAAATAAACCCCCTTGTGTTCCAGCTCACCCTCAGATAACTGGAGGAGCTGGGGGCAGCCAGGCTTAGATCCTGAGTGATGCCCAATTTAGCACTATGAGTCCGACGACAGCAGATTCACTCAGTAGTGCGCTGCACTCCCATCTGCCCACGATTTGTGGGCTCTCACGGCTAAACCTGCAGCATTTAGCAGTGTTCAGTGGGGAATGGTGTGGCTGGTTACAGACAGGCACAGTTTACTCAATGTGGCACTACAAGTCTGGGTGCATTAATTCCAGATTCACTCCATAATGCCCTGCACCTGCCATCCAATCATGATCTATGGACTCTCATGGTCTGTCAGGCAGTGCCCAGTGAGAAATTGTGCAGCAATTTAATAAGCTATTAAGGCACTTCAACAAAGCAAGAGGAATCATACAGATTCGTGTGGATTGCTGGTGATAACCCTACTGTCTGCAGGACTACATACAAGCATCAAGGCTACAAATTACTAAAAGCATTAAGTTAGAAAACAATTCCATAGAGATTTCTAAGTCTCTGAGAAAGTCCTTGGGGCAGTATACATCTTACTCAAAGGCTTCCCTATGGGGAGAAGAGAGGTTCACCCTGTCAACTGATCCCAGAGGTCAGAGGTCTGCGATGGTATCTTCCCTAAAGTCCCCTTTTCTTTGGGCTACTTTTACATTGTTTTTACCTTCAAGGTGGAGCTTGAGTGACTCTAGTCATACTTTTATTGTGATTGGTAAAAACTCTTTCATTTCCCTTTTAAGGTACAGGTTGCCTAAAATTCAGAGCGTATGCTCAGTAGGGGGGGGTGGTCATACCTTGGAGGCAGGTGGCCTTTGAGCTGGAGGTGTGTTTTGGTATTATCGTGACAAAGTTTATTCAAAGTTCACACAAGGATGGCAGTTGTCTAAAGGGTACCAGACTGTTGTCCCAGTATTGCAAACAGGTGGCTTATCACCTTCTTGGTGCCATGAGGCTCTTCTGCAGTGATTGACAGAGTCTGGCCAAGGAATCTTCACCCCACTCCACTCTCCGTATTGATATGCAGACCAGCTTGTCCAGGAAACCACCCTGGAGAGGATTCTTTGCATACCTGTTGCATTCTTCCCTGGGGTCTTCTTAGACGTTATACCTTTGCTTAATGTGTGAACAATGCTGCATTTTGATTTCTAAGTTACCCCCAGTAATTATTCCACATTCTGCTTCCCTAACTGAAAATGCACTATACTTATCTGTTTTTCTGATGTTTCATTTAATGTTTTTTAGACTTAGTAATAGTTGTGGAAGAAAGGAAAAAACAAACAAACAAACAAAACCCAAAAATACAACATCAAAACCAGAAATAATAAGAAAAAAACATAGCCAAGTGACCAATTAGCATAATGGCATTTTAAAGAAACATAGTGAGAACACAGCTATGAACTAATACAGTTGTACTACAACGTGGTCTGTTGCTATGGAGTAGTAGTCTTCAATTATTCTACTATCACATGTATAATGAGAGAACCAGTTACTAGATTAAATGGCTGACATATTGATGATGATAATAAAGAGACTGTGCTTTCATTTCTTTTAATTTCCAGTGTAAAGGATGCTTGAAATTCAGACTAAAAGGAAGGAAAATGATTTAAAATATAACTTTCCTCCTCGATTTTTAAATAGTTTTATTAAATTTCAATGAAGTTGTATTACATTTGTGTGGTGGGGTTTTGGTAACAGAAGAGAGGCTACAGGCTCTTGTGAGAAGCTGCTAGAAGCTTCTCAGGCTCCAAGACAAACCCGCTTCTGGCCAAGACCAAGCCCACCAGTGATGGTGGAAGTGATAACATATTTAAGAAGGGGAAAAAAAAAACAAAAAACCCAAAACCACTAGACCTGCAGGGGAGCCTGCAGTGGAGAGAGGAGGGGGAAAAAACTACACAGACACCCAAGTCAATGAGGAGGGGGAGGAGCGCCAGGTGCTAGACTAGAGATACCCCTGCAGCCTGTGGTGAGACAGCTGGCTGTCTCTCTGCAGTCCATGGAGGTTAACAGTGGAGCAGCAGAAGATATCCACCTGCAGTCCATGGAGGACTCTATGTCAGAGCAGGTGGCTATACCCAAAGAAGGCCATGAATCTGTGGCAAGTCCATGCTGGAGCAGTCTGTTCCTGAAGGACTGCACCCCATGGAAGGAACTCATGCTGGAGTAGTTCATGAAGAACTGCTGCCCATGGGAAGGACTCACGTTGGAGAAGTTTGTGGAAGATTGTCTCCCATGAGAAGGAC
>NW_010296227.1:54856-66262 GCF_000700745.2 Antrostomus carolinensis | reverse complement strand
TAGGAGTTTTCCCCCTGAGGAGGAAGGCATGGCAGAGAAAAAGTGTGACAAACTGACGGCAACCCCTATTCCCTGATCCCCTGCGCTGCTGGAGAGGGAAGGAGCTAGAGAACTTGGGATTGAAGTTCATGAAGAAGGGAGAGATGGAGGGAAAGTATTTTTAAGATTTGGTTTTATTTCTTATTATCTTACTCTGATTTGATTGGAAATAGATTAAACTAATTTCTGCAAGCCAAGTCTGCTTTGCCCATGACAGTAACTGGTGAATGATCTCTCCCTGTCCATATCTCAAGCCATGAGCCTTTAATTATATTTTCTCTCCCCTGTCCAGATGAGGAGGAGGAGTGATAGAGTGGCTCTGGTGGGCGTTTGGCATCCAGCCAGGGTCAACCCACCATGAGAAGAATCAACATATTATGAGACCCTGACTTTTCAACTTTTCTTTTTCAGGAATTCATACTGCCTGGAATTAAAGTAAAAATACATTTTCCCACAACCTCTCCCACCCTCCAATTTGCTAACAGATACATAGATGAATGATGGCAGATTTTCTTTTCTGAGCCCATGTAGAAAAGGTGGAAATATTAAATAAATTGCTATACTTGCAATATAATTAATCTGACAATTATAAATGTCTGCGGTACACAGCGTTAAAGTAGCCTCCGTATGTTTCTGAAGAAATCATATAAAATACCTGATTTGCTTCTTTTGATCAGTTAATTTATCCAGCTGCAAATGGGGAAATACCAGATGTGATTGACATACCCTGACTTTAGGAAGGGTTAATTTGCAGGATATTTTTCATAATCATTTTGAAATGTATGGTCTGATTAAAATCACTGTAAACTACATGCACAACTGCTTGAATATATTGTACTCACTGGTTTGCCACCTAAGTGGACAGATAATTAAAGTAGGTTCTCCAAACAGTCAGAATAATTCAATATTTCCAGTAACGACTTTGATGATTAGGAACCGAATATAATTACAAAATGTTACTACAGTAAATGGTTAATAAATCACAAGTTACATTTGAAGGCACTACTGTGATTCTACTGGAAAAAAATTATAAATCTCGCATAAAAGAAACAATAGGCAGTTATGTCATCTGATACATTGCTAATGGAGCCTCAAAAGAAATACTGCAACTAGTTTAGGGCATCATATTTCAAGATTTTGGACAAGCTAGTCAATGTCTAGTCATGAACAACAAAAAATAGCTAAGAAAATAAGCTGAGAAAACTGGGATTGTTAAATTTAAATATGCAAAGATTAAAGAGCAGAGACACTATAATAGTTTTCCACTAACTAAATAATATACAGAGACAGAACTGTGAAAGATTTTTTCTGTGTTTGTGGAGGTTGAACCAGAAGAATACTACCTTTTTTTTTCCTTGTAAGAAAAATTCAGAATACATATTAGAAAAATATAAGGCTTTTTAGACTGTTCCAGGTATTAATGAGAAAGGTTATACTTTCATAAAAAGTTACAAAAAAAGAGGTTAGATAAATATCTCGCAGAAAGGTTTAACTATACTTGATACTAGTTCAGTGCACATATATGGATTATCTGTAATTGTCTCTTTTCCAGCTGTGATTTTCCTGACACTGTAACCCCAAAATTATCTAAATTATCAGAAAAATATTTGTTAAAGGAAAGAGATACTAAACAGTATCCACAAAACCTCAAGGTTCATAACATTATAATCTGGGATGCTAATGATATATATCAAAATTAGCTGAGTTTTAACATCGTATGGCCTGTTTTCATTTTCTTTTATTTTTCTCAGCTTTAACTGATGGAATTTTCAATGCTCAGGATGATGTTTTAACAGATCAGCTAAAATGGTTATCTCTTTTAGATAAAGGCTGCGAGATTTTCTCCATTCTGAAAATATTATCCTGATTTTTTATTTTTATTTTTTTTTCCTAAACTGCCTGCAAAGCCACCCCCTTATTTTTTACAAGGAAATTTATGTAATGGACCCTGCTATGATTTTTTATCAGCTACAGATCATTGCTATTCCAACGTGAAACTAGTTTAGGTCCTGGCATTTACACTAAGGGAATCTGCATTTCCTGTGCCTTGTATCTTTCCCTCACACCTTTTTTTTTCATGTTCTTGACATGCACTCACCACTTTCCCTTCCTCTCCAAGCTAGTACAGTGAAAGAAGCCATCACTAGAATAAAAGGTAGATAGAAGAGGAGCCACACTCGAAATACACTTGGAGACAGTGTCCTTCATAGCAGCTGAGAACAGCAGCTGAGAGTAGGCCGTGGTAGAAAAAGCTCTCCAGTCCAGTTCTGGGCTCCCCAGTGCAAGAGAGACGTGGACATACTGGAGAGAGTCCAACTAAGGGCCACAGACCTGATTAAGGGACTGGAGCATCTCTCCTATGAGGAAAGGCTAAGAGGTAGGATTGTTTGGCCTGAAGAAGAGAAGGCTCAAGGGAGACCTCATCAGTGATGCCAGGCTTCAGTGGTGTCCCATGATGGGACCAGAGGCAATGGACAACAACTGAAACACAAGAGGTTCTGTCTGAGCACCAGGAAACACTTTTTTTACTATGAGGGTGAGTAAGCACTAGCAAAGTTTGCCCAGGGAGGTTGTGGAGTCTCCGTTCTTGGAGATATTCAAAATCCATTTACAGTTTCTGCAAAAACAGTCTTTCAAGTATTTCAGGTCTTTCAAGTACATTTTCTCAGGTTATAATTGCACGTAGACATTGAGTAAGAATGGGGGAGGCAGACTATGGAAAAAACAGCTCAAATTAGTTAACAACAGTGCCTTGATGGCCTTAATTGTTTTTTCAAATGAATCCCCATGACATGTACTCTTGCCACAATTCACTTATCTGTTCTTAATATTTTAGACGACTAAAGAAACTTATCGAAGTTATTCCCATATTCTTTACTAACGATTTCTGAGACACCAATAGCAGATCAGATGAAAATATTTAGAAAGAGATTGCTTTTCCAAAATTCCCAGATCACTTAGGCAGACAAAATATTTATTGGACTTTTGGAACAAAGGACTAACACAGATTAAGAATTAATTTCCATAATTTGTTCTACCAGACATATTTCTACTTATATCCACTAAATTTTGCAAAGTTCTTCATCCCACATACACAATTTGTCTTTCAATTCAGATATTAAATTCCACTATTTATTTTTCTTTTCAGAATCTCTTTCTAAATAAAAAAAATAATAATAGTATAGCACGCAACTTGTTGATTTCAAAATGACAAGAGGTTTAAAGCTGAAGAAAAGTGATGACAAGCATTGGTAGCATGAAGCTAGCAGGCCAAAGCTAAAATATTTTACTGTGGTAAGAAGTCTCAAAGCAATATGAGTTAAGTCTCAAAATCAGTATAAAATCCACATATTTCAGCACGCAATAGTTTCTATGCAGCTACTGCATAAAAGTCAGTTTCATATTAGAGACAGTTGATAGTACGCGTGGACTAAATGTAGTGGCTTGAAAATCACCTATACCAAAAATTCTATTTATATTATGCTTAATCTATTTCCAAATTCATGGGAGTACCACTCCTTATAGTAAAAAAATATTTAAACCGAACTCAAATATTAATTTGAAATTCCACCACTCAATTCAAATATTTTTGGTTTGTATAGAACATTTCTTATAATACAACACAACAACAAGCTAAAGCATATTAAAATTACTAAACAGTTAAAAAAAATGTACAGGTTAGTTTTTCTAGATAAAACAACTTTTACTCTTTGAGATGAATAGTTAAAATGAAAAAACAAGTTTTCTCATGTGAAGTAATTAAAATTATATCTTTTTACTTACAGCTGTTTAAGGATTAAAACTGGTTATTGAAATAAACCTTGTGTTCCATGTTCCAGTATTTATTAATTCTTTATTTTATTTATATCCTGCTGTTCAACATAATTTAGACTACTTAGACATAAGATGTGTGAAGATCTGATCCGAGTCTCACTACCTTAGTAATTGTATTCAGTTAGTCAGAGAAGTCTTTAAATCAAACAAAGTGCTTTAGTGCGGAGCCTTTAACAGGTACCTGGTCTCTTTGCTGCCAAGCAATTTTTCTCTCTAAGACGAGTTTGCCTGACTGGTTTTATTTTTTGGTTGTTTTGTTTTTTACTTCAGCAGCAACTAAGGAAAAGGAATTTTTGTCAATCAAACAGTAAGACTGGAAAAAAAGGAATGAGTTCAGAGGAAATTAACCTAACAAAAATAAAACTTTTTTTCAACTGAGATAACACAAATTGAGTTTTGAAAGTGGAAATCAAAATACAGCAACAACTGAAGCAGTCAGATTTAAAACCTGTAAGGTCATGGCATTCATGCAAACATGTAAAGAAAGTGACTGGGGTGAATGGATGTTAAAATACTTTGGTAAAATGTTTTCCAAATGTTAAAGTGTTAATTTGGTTTGGTTTGGTTTGTGGGTTGTTGTTTTGGGGTTTTTTTGTATGTTTGGTTTTGGTTTTGTTTGTTTGTTTTTTGTTGTTGTTGGGTTTGTTTGTTTTTCTTTTTCTTTTATAGCCCTGATGGTGATCTCCCTCTTTCCACCTCACCTCCATTTGAAGTCAGGACATTAGGAAGCACTCAGTCACGACCCACTCCCTTAATCTAGTGCTAAAACTGGTGGAAATAGACCTCCAAATTTTACTTTTACTTTATTTCTGTTAAAACTGCAAAGAAGTTCCTTCTTTTGTCTAAACAGTAGGCTTGATGCTAACAGAGATAGCTATGTTTAACATACATAGTGCTAGGGACTATCAGTTGCCTTGACATCCCTAAACATTTTATCTCAGTCTCACAAAATAAACATGTCTTTTGCTAAGAGCTATTTATGAAACTGAAGCTGCCACACCTAGTTTTCTGACAGATACATGATAACAGAATTTCAATGCAAAGCTTTTCACATACTAACACGGCTGATCTTCGGAGCTGTTTGGATCTATACTCAAATGTTGTGACTATGAATGGAGGTAAATGATCAGACATTCAAAAATCTCAGCTTCACCCAGCTGTTCCACCTCCTGTTTCTTGCATTATTGTTTGAATGATGTTCTTTTTTTCTTTCTGCCAGCTATGTTGTATTTTTAGACTTTAATCACATTTTAACAATTTTTTACATACACTCACTATCTTAATTTACTTTCTTTTTTGGAGGAGTATTTTTAAAAATCTAGTTTCCTATTTCAACATCACTACTGTTTCACAGAGATTTTTTTAAGTGCCTATTGTTGTTATAATGATTAATCTTTATCTCTCCAGCTTTTTCTTTTAAATTGTTTTTAGAAATTTATAAAGAAAGGTTTGTGATACTCCTCATGATATATGTTTGCTCTCAGTGTAAGGACATTAATGCCTTATCATTGAACTGGTTCAAACTCTGTCTTTATCTGCACTTGCAAACTAAATATAGACAGATTGCAGCCCCAAATACCATCAAATGGGCATCCATATTATTAATTTTTAGCACCATTTCCAGGACATTTGTGGCCTGGACTATCTACCACTCTCTCAGGAGGTGCTTGGGCATGGACAGTGCTTTGATTAATTGGACTGTGTGGGTCAGGAACCATATTAACCCACTTTATTGATTGCTATAGAGATTGCTCATAAATCTATGCGGTGGTAGACAGAAGAAGATTTACCAGAGAGGTGATTGTTTTAACACATTTTTGCTTCCTGGTGCAAATCCTCCAGGGGTATACTGGGCATCCAAAATAGAAGACCATATTCCAAAAGCAACTTCATCAGCACCAAGTAGAAGGGAATAAACCCTTTTTCTCAGTAGGATTACTGTGAGTTTTAGGTCTTAGTGCTTCCCAAATCCATAGAATATAGACGTTTATGAACACTTTAATTGGGCCTTGCAAAGACGTTGGAAAGAGGTATGAAATCAGCAGTGCAATTTGGTATGCCATTAATCCTAAATAACATCTCTGATGACAGCCTTATAGCATATTTATAGAAATTTAATCATACTTCAGAAGTGGTCCAGCAGATAAAAACATCTGGCTTAACTCTGTTTAAAGTCTGCGGAAAATCATATCTAAATCGTAGGATTGTAGGATAATTTGGGTTGGAATGACCTCAGGAGGTTATTTAGTCCTACCTTCTGCTCAAAGTAAGGTCAGCCTGAAGTTAGATCAGGTTACTTAGGTAACGTAAATGAAAATTATGTTTCACTTTGTTTTTAGTTTGGTTCCCCTCCTTTTCCAGAAACCTTTCAACTGAGACTGAAGCAAGAAAATAATTTGCCATTTTCTTATAGCATTATTATTATTAAAAAACCCCCTCATTCTGAATACTTTAACTTGATATTTCTACTATTTTAACCTAAAGGAAAAGCAAAATACTATCTGTAACACAAAAACAAATGCCACCTGTGGGCTGCATTTCTACATAAAGCTGGATTTTCTAAAAACAGCCTAATTTATTTCTTATCAATCTCAGTCATTTACTAAAGAGCATTAGTAAATACACAACATTTTTGTGAATACTTATTTTAGAAATTACTTTTCTATCAGCTAGTTGCTTGTTTATACATTACCTGAGGTATGATTTTATGGTCCTGTCTCAGGATAAACTCACTTGGCGAAAAAAAAAATATCTTCAAAAAAGAGACATTGATAAGAAAAAAAGATCTAGAGGTGGAGAAAATCTCCACCTACTGAGGTACTTGGTGCTAGTAGTTCAATCAGTGAAGGACAGGGAACAACGTACAGTGCAAGACTAATTCTGAATATCTCTTCGGCTATATGAAATACTGACAGATTCCTCTGAGAAACATGTGGCTCCATCTTCTAAATGTAATGCGTGTTGCTGTCAAGGACAACTGGAGATGCTGTATTATTTGCAAATATGTGTTTGTACTTGTAATGAAAAAAAAAAAGTCAAGAAACTGTGATTCATAGAGAATGTTTTGAAGTTACACAAAAAGCTCTAGCTTTGTTAATATATTATCTCAGCCTATTGTTCTTTTAGCTATATGAAGCATAAAGTATGATTTAAATATACTTTTTGGATTCTTGCATTTATATTTGCGTTGACCATAAGATAGTAATCAATTGTATGAATAGCAATTTTATAGCAGATAAAATATTGGACACTGTGATTTGCAGTACTGTGCTTAGAAACACCTGCACTCCACGATGGGCTCTCTGGCTGGAAGATACTCAAAAAAGCAGTGTAGAAGACAAAATCAAGGTTAAAATTAATTTTAGAATAAACACTTGGCACTAAAATTTAGAAGAAGTTTTTTCTAACCCTTGAAACAAAAATTGGAAAGATGTTTCTTTAGTCTTCCACAGGCCTTAGCCAAAAACAAAGGTTCTTATACAAAGTGGAAGTACAACCGATTTAACATAAAATATCATTTACACATTTTCGGAGCTTTCTGTGGACAGTAGAAACCTACTCAACAGTCTCAATATATCTCAGATGTTGTAAATTCAGCAAATATAAGAAGATTCAGGAACAACAAAATAATAAATCCTTGATATTATTTCAATACAAATGGATCTTGAGGATCTTGGCAGGAGTTGCAAAGTTTATTTAAATCCAACAGCGTTCTGCAATAATATCCAATTCATTATTCCATATTATTTAATTCAATAGCCAGTGTCATAGGAAAGAAAAACTGTGCCACAGTACTGGTTTTGCAGCTTGGCAAACTGAGGCAAAAAGAGGTTAAGGTATTTGCCTCAAATCACACAACAAAAAATTACAGAGAGTGTAAAAAAAATAATATTTGGGATATGTGCAGCCTTACTAATCACAAGTAGTTTCCCTCACTTATACTTAGTCTAGAAGTAGCTTCCTGTGATACCTTATGAATGATGAAGATACAGTTATGCTGAGGTCTTACGAACACCTTAATGTATCTTAACAGTTCTTATGTCCAAGAGGCCAAGTCCTACAAACCAGTCAGTACCTCATAAAACATTTCTGCTAGCCAGAGCCCCTATGTCTGTTTTTCTACAAGTGTCAGAATGATTACACATAGCAATTTATGTAGGCTACAGGAGAAATTAACATGACCCTGAAGGATCTTTTAAGGAATTAATTCTGGTGCCTTAGGCTCCTGAAAATTATCTCTACTGAGACTCCAGGACTATCCGGGTGAAAGGGTCTTCTTTTCATTCTTTGGATTCTGGAATTCCTATTCACTGATGATTCTGCTGGGACTTGTTCTGAAACTCAGTTAAAGCTGTCTGAACTGTGATATGGCCCAGTTGTAGATTCTCTGTTGTGTATTTTGTGCAATTCATCACAGATACAGTAGAACATGGCATAGAATAAACACTCATGAGTTTATTTTTAAAACATATCAAACAAAAAACCTATGTGGCCTCCATGCTGGCTAAAGCACAGAAGATCCTGTGAGATTGCCTCCTTTTCCTGTCACAGAATTCACACCAGATGCTGTGTACTCAGATGTGGGCACATTCAAAGTATGGATAAGGACTTTATTTTTCTCTGTGATACAAATAACCCTCCCTACATAAGACAAACACAGAAAACTTACCCAGAAATGAACGCTGTCTTGCAGTCCACCTTGTAGGAAATTCTGCAGTAAAAGGCCATCAAGATAGCATGGACAATGTGATTTGGGCTCGAGGGCATGGGAAGACATGAGAGAAGCACTGCAAACTGACTTTAATTGGTATGGCTCTGGTCATCCTGCAGTCTTCAGGGAAAAGTCTTGAATGCAATCCCTCATTTCCTGCCAGGGAAGCCAGCTGGCCCACGCAAGAGCAGAATCTGAATGTCAGCTGACATATCAGAGTATGGGTGACTAGGGCTTGGGTTTGAAGGAAAACTGGAAGCCACAATAGTGTAAACATGTAGCAGCTGTGCAATCAGCTGTAGCATAGGTTAAATTCACCATAAAATTTGCAATTGTGTAAGTTTCTGCAGTTGAATAGCTTTGAACATAATTTCTTCTCCCTCATTTCCATACTGAAAGAAGAAAAGGTCTGAAGATCACCCCAAAATGCAAACTCCCAAACCAATTGCCTAAACTGAAAGACAAGCCTCACTGGGTAGAAAAGGCAAATAATTTGGCTATGACTATAGCTTTCAAGACAAATTGCAGAGGTTTTCTTTGAAGAGAAAAAAGGTAAAAAAAAAAAATATTGAAACAAAATTAATGAGATGAAGTTCCTGAAACAACAGTAGTGTTAGAAATACTGTTGAAATAAAACTTTAGCTGTAATCAATGAGAAAAAACTTCTTATTTTTCTAGTTTGGAGCAGTTTCTGTCTGAGTAGATTAGAAATCATGTCATTTTGCTTCAGAAACTAGGCATAAATTTGGGGATAGTATGTTTTTGGCTAAAACAAATCAGTCCTCAAGCTGCACATACAGATTTTGAACCCATGCACAAACATTCAGAAATTGCAAACACCGAGTGAAAAAAGCACAGAAAAGCTCTCTTGTGCTCTAAGGTTCAACAGGATTTTTGAGATGTTGACAGGTAATTAACCTATCAGAGACCAAAACAATATTCATAAGGACGCATTAGAAAAAGTATTTTCCTGTCCTTTCTCTCCCCACAAGCACTGTTACCTAACAACTTTCATCCTGAGGAAGACGAATTCCCTCAGAACTTAGGCCTTACACTCACAGGTTTCACCACCCTTAAAGGCGGGAAATTAGTTAGTGTGCATACACGAAACTTTGTTTATGTATTAAGATATTATTTGTTTTAAAAAATGGACAATGTCACAAAAACTGCATTATTGGGACCAACTGTATCTCGGCAGAGATATGGCATAGAGATATCCCAGTAGTACTGAATGATTATTCTCCACAGCTGAAATTTTGCAAATATGAAGAATTAATTTGTAAAAAGAAATGCAGAGGGAAAACACACATATTCCTTTAAAATAAAACAATATTGTTGGCAGTTCATTTGAAATGTTACTAGTTAAAGAGTTTCCCCAATAAATGTGGCATGCTCTAGAGAGATGTCAGGTCAGATGGGAAAGAAAGAAATAGAAAAAGATTGCAATGGGATGCACTAGGAAGGTAATTCCATAAACTTTGTGAGCCACAAGCCAAATCAGATGATTTAACACTATCCGGTACTAGTAGCTCTTAGCACCTAACTCAAAATTTGTCAGTGGTGAAATAAACTCTTTTCAGCCTGATACTAATGCTTAAACCTCCACCTCTAATAAAACAATCCCTTTACAAACAAAGCACAAGTTCTGACTAAGCCTACTATTACTGCAAGTGACGGTGGCTCATATCCAAATTTGGATCCAGAGAAGAAAAGAGCAATCATCGTCTAAAATTCAAAGGAATATAATTGTATTGCAGCAGAAGATGTTAAGTGCATGACTGACTATTCTATGACATTATTACCAGCTGTGGCAGAGAAGAGTGAGGTCCATTGGTCCGTGGTCTAGGCCCTGGTTTCTGGTCCTAATCCTGCCCTGAGGGGATCACAATGTTTTTAAAAACTGCTTTCTTTTTTTTTCTGCCATGTTTTTTATCTTATCACTTCTTTGTTGAGCAAGACATAGTGATCTCATTGTAATAGAATAAAATATATTAATAACAGAATCAAACAAATTAGCAAGTTCCTAGTTTAGAAAGTTAGGGAAAATTATTTTTAAAAAATCAACTATCCTATGTTAGTATTATCCTCATGTTCTCACATACAAAAGCCAACTGTATTTCTAATGAAAATGAAATGTGTATCATGTTTGCCAGTGACATGGACAGTGGGATTGAGTGCACTCTCAGCAAGTTTGCTGACGATACCAAGCTGGGTGGTGCGGTTGACACACTGGAGGGACCGGATGCCATCCAGAGGGACCTTGACAGGCTTGAGAGGTGGGCCTGTGCTAACCTCATGAAGTTCAACAAGGCCAAATGCAAGGTCCTGCACCTGCGTCGGGGCAACCCCAAGCACAGATACAGGCTGGGTGATGAATGGCTTGATACCAGCTCTGAAGAGAAGGACTTGGGAGTGGTGGTGAATGAGAAGCTGAACATCAGCTGTCAGTGTGTGCTTGCAGCCCAGAAGGCCAATAACCGTATCCTGGGCTGCATCAAGAGGAGTGTGGCCAGCAGGTTGAGGAAGGTGATTCTGCCCCTCTACTCCACTCTTGTAAGGCCCCATCTGTAGTACTGCGTCCAGTTCTGGAGCACTGTGTCCAGTTCTGGAGCTCTCAATACAAGAAAGACATGGACCAGTCATAACGAGTTGGAACTGGAGCATTTCTCCTATGAGGACAGGCTGAGAGAGTTGGGGCTGTTCAGGTTGGAAAAGAGAAGACTTTGGGGAGATCTTATAGCAGTCTTCCAATACCTGAAGGGGGCCTACAAGAAAGCTGTGGAGGGACTTTTTACAAAGGTAGGTAGTGACAGAACAAGGGG
>NW_010296227.1:43277-54608 GCF_000700745.2 Antrostomus carolinensis | reverse complement strand
ATGATTCTATGATTCTATGATGATTCTATGTTTACTGGTGTTAACAGCACTGTAGTACACCTGTAATTTTGTCCTCTCATCTTTTGGCCATTTGATTGTTAAACCTGTATCAAAGTTAGCAGTAACCTCTTGTAAAGTATCCAGGAGGCTCTTTCTGTTCCAAGATCTTAGCTTTTTTCCCTAATCTTTATAAGAGGTATCTGGTGCTGGCTGCATCTGTAAATGACGTACTGTATTAGATAGTATTTCATTCTCACCAATATGGCAATTACTGTGTGTTTTGTTCCTGCAGAGTGGCTAAGGCTGCTCAGGTAAGTAGCAATTCATTGTTATGAAGCCATGGCCCCTTACAAAATAATTTAACACTGCTGAAAAATAGTAGCATCCATCACTAAATGGATTAATAATAGCTACTTCTAAGTTTCCTTTTCATTTGCAGTGTTTGAAAATAGCACCTTTAGACATTCTTATTTTCATCTGCTAGAAGTGTGTTAACTGCCAGCTGACATTACAGTAGCTATCTTACATTTTCCAAAACCAACCTTGATCTCTTCTTCAGTAGCTATTCCAAGATGTTGTGATATATCTTACAGTGAAATGAAGAAGATCTAAGCCACGACACAGAATTAATGAAGCAAGTGTGTGCAAGTTCAGTACAAGTACAATAAACAACAGGAGAAATTATTTTATAGGTGGATGGTGTGTCAGTCGAGTAACTGAAGAGCAAAAAGGAGAAGTAGCACTGGGAATTTCAGATTCTTCCAAATGCTCCCAAATAGCATCTGCACAGGTTGATGACAAATAATACAACTGCTGCCTTTTAGCACAGTGTTCAATAGGCTTTTTGAGTTCACTGGCATGATGCATTTGCATTATGTGTACATTATGCCTTTAGTATGATATTCCAGCACATTACAACTTGCTTCCAAAATACCATACTTTGAAAGGATATAACTTCTAGATATAGACAGTGTACTGTTTAAAAGTGCAGGTTTTGTTTCTGTCACTGGCATATGGCATGATAAAGAACATGTTACTCCTCTGCGACCCCACTTCCCGTCTTAAAATATACAGAAAGACAATGGCTTCCTCTGTAAACAAGTAAACAATGGCAAAGTGTAATGTAAGTGTTGACTTATTTTGAGAAAGTCTCCACAATTTTGTCTGCAACATAAGAACTTTCAAAACAAATAAAAACACTGCTCTAATAGGAAGCTGTGAAGATTGCACTGTGTGGTTCAAAAGACTTTGATCTTTTTCTTGTTGTAGCTGTAAAGCTCAATAAGATATTTTGCCTTCAAAATCCCTACAGTCTCACTGCCTGCCATTAGCTAGAGAACTACACACTTTGTCCCTAGAGAAGACCCTGCCTGCAGTGTTATATATTGCACAGCGTAGAGCACATTGTTGGCACCAAACAATTATAATAAAGGCATTTGACTTCTGAATGTGGCAGTTAAATGGGTACAAGACTGACTCTACTGGGAAAAGGAGAATAAGCAATTTCCAAAATGTTCTGCTCCTGATGCATGTAAAGCTTTCTTGCAGTGTAGGCTGAGTGGACTGCAGTTCCCACATAGGCCTGTGCCAGAAGGCACTGATGAATGAAAGTGTGGGAGCAAGTTTCAGGGGAAAAGATTGAAGTGTTTTCAAAAGTATTCCAGATGATGGAGGATCTACATGACAAGTCCTTTTGAAAGTCAGACTAGTCAGCTGAAAATCCCCCACAAGAGCCTTACTGTCGGAGACGTAGATACATGTGCTTATATACATATTCACTGAATATCTTGAGTGTTGTTGCTCATTGTTCTTCTCATTGAGAAACACATTTTTCTTAGTGTTATGCATATTTATGGTTGAGATACAGCTATGTTAAAGACTGAGTTTTGATTTGAAAACTAACAGCTGTGCTCTTCTGGGACAACACAAATTCTAGAGGCAAGAGAAAAGAACATGAAGTTAGGGAGAGAACAAGGATCAAAACGGAGAACAGATTGCAGTCTGATTCACTTTACATACACCTTTCTAAGGAACTTTTAGCCATCTGTAGGCAGAACAATGTTTGTTACACTGACAGCTCACCTCTCCTCTTCAAGTTACCTCCAAGAAAAATTTTAAAGTGATGTATAAAAAACAAGCAATGAAAAAAATAAATTATAGATGAAAGCTGCGACAATGAAGCATCTAAATACTGGATCTCTGAGTACAAGCTAGTGTGTCTTGATTTCCTTGATAATTTGTAGTGAGAATTAGACAATGGGAATGATTTGTCCTTTCTTAAAGTCAAATTAATGTAATCCTGTATAGCTAGTTGGTTTTTGAACTGTTGATAAAGAGAGTTTGAGAGATCAACTAAGACTTATCTGTCTCAGCGTGGGGCAGCCAGAATAGGAAGGATGGATTCCACCATGCATCTTTAAATTCATGTGAAGAATAAGACCTCGACAACAGCAACATCAGTCGACAAAAAAGCTGAAAGCTACAAAATCATTAATAAGATGCAAAGCTGGAGGCATAAACCTGAAACAATATAGATAGTAGGAGGACCATGCAAACAAGAAATCAGTTAATTTAGAGAAAGTTATTTGAAACATAGCAAATTTAACCTAAATGTACTTTTAGTTAAATTTCTCACTGTTGAGGTAAGGCTTATAGCATTTTCACTCTGTGGTTTTGGAGATTTTTTACATTTGAGACATGATTTGTTATGTGTTAACCCAATTCTTGTGTCTAGGTGCAAAATGAGACAAAGTTTTTATTTTTTCTGTGAGTGTAAACTGCCCTACTTTTTCTGAGATCAGCAGAGCTATTCCAGTTTAATTCTGCTGAGGATCTCTCAGTCCTAAAATAGGAAAAACGACCATAGGTTTAAAAAACAAGTAAGTGCAAGGAAATAAAAAAGACAACATTCAAATGCAAGATTATGTATAACAAAAGTCTATTCCTAATCAAAGTACCATAGGAAAAGGATGTAAGTAATGTATTTTAAAGAAATTACTCTAGCAATACAAAAGAGAATCAGCTGAGTAATACAGAAAGAAAACTACTTACATGGAAATTTTAATTTTATTTTTATTTTCATTTGATACACAATTGCTGTAGTATTTTCACGGAAGGACTGCTTTTCAGAGGTTAAACTGAAATCGAATAACTCTTCCTGAATCTGAAGAAACTGCACATGCTACAGTGGTGCACATGAAGGTGAACAATGGAAAGCAGAACAGTGCCTGCAGGAAAACTGGACTAGCCCAGAAAGGTGTCTATCTTTATTGTAACAGTAGAGGCAAGAGCATTTAGCAGGCACACATTTGTGAGTGCTTGTTTATACAAATATTTGAAAGGGAAACATAATCCAAGAGTGGATATGTCCTACCAAATCCCTTATTAACTCTCCCAGGTATAGCAACCTTCATGTTTCACATGAGCAGATAATTCTTCATACTCATGCAGAGAAACAAGCTTTCCTGTGTCCCATCATCTATCATAACCCATGTCTATTTGATGATGAATTACTCTCACCAAAAGGACCTCTATTGTTGATTAAATGTGTGATGTGCATATTTCAGCAGTTTGTAGTATTTAAAGGCTTAAGTTTAGTATGTTTTCTGCTTTCTTCCCTCACTCTCCTTAGAAATACTGAACATATTCTTGAAGTGATATTTTCTACTTTCATTTTGATTCCTCAAAGGTACTGTACCAGCTTCTCTAGTCAGTTACATTATAGTATCAAATTGAGGTTGCTGTCACAGTGACACAAAGGACAGAAATCTTGTAAAGAGTAGGAAGCTGTATTTCAAAAGTCAAAAGGTCCCGTGATTTATAGCAATATAAGATATGCCTTTATGGAAACTAGGTTTGCTTTTCAGGTGCTTTTTTCTAACAAGATGAGGCTAAAAAGCGTAAAGGTGAAATTGAGTTAAAAATGAATTCTTTATGCAAATGCCACATTTTACTTTCAAATTCCAAAGTACAATTATCCATCATGTTCCAGAAAAATGGTGATAACTAAAAAAAGCAGACAATGGCTAAGTACTGTAGCAGATCAATTATAGTGAATGCTAAAAATTACTTCTTTACAAACTCATTCTCAGCCCCTTCTGTTCTTTTAATTTATGTCATATGACTTTTTAATCTCTAGATTTTATCCTTTTTTTGAGATACCCCAGTAAGCAGCTTGCATTTAAGAGAGAGTGGGAAATAGAATTGGCTTTATTTCTGTGCAAGGCAGATTGTATCTTCCCCAAAGACTTTTTTATGGTAGTTCTTTGCAAAAGATATTGCTTGTGCTCTGTGGATACCTGCAGTGTTTGTCCAAATTAGTCTTGATGTTATACAAGAAGTTTCTCATTAAAGCTATAGACAATAACTGTTCCCTTTCCCCCTCCAAAGATTATGTCAGCAACACAACATATCAAAACTAGCAAAATTGCCATATTTCTATGAAATGAGAAGGAGACAGATGAAGGAAAGTTTTTAATTGAAAGGATGAATAGAAGCTCTCAAAACCTGCTGGAACAAACAAGTATCTTAATCTATTTTAGCACAGAATTTACAGAACCATATCAGGTTATCTCCATGTACCAAGACCTGATGCTGAGGTCAAGACGCTGTGCTTACAAACAAGTTTAAAAGAGCTGACCATACAAGATACAACTCCACGTACCTTTGCAAATATCTCTTTCTATAGTAAAATAAATTTATAAAGAATTTATTTTTCTTTATTATGTATATTTAATTTTAAGAAAAAAAGTAGAATTAGCACTTACTGCACAGACATTTCATCTGATTCCTATTAAAAGGAAGAAAAAACATTCCAAGTCAATTAACAGAAGGTGGATTATGTCTGATGTATTTTATTAAGCTGTTGTCTCATAGGACCTAACAGATAATGGAGAAAAGTGTTTTCATTCAGATACCTTATTCAGCATTACTAAGAATATCTTTGCATGTCTGTACTTTTTGATTATCTATAACACTTCCTAAGGATATAGCATTAAAAAAAAAAGATTGCAGAAACGAGGACAAGCTTCACATTAAGGCTCTCTGGGTCATTTGTCAATACCTTGCAATTCCAGACAGATACTAGTTTCTCAAGATCTCATTCATATGACACATTCTGCCTGCTGCATCAGCACTTATTACTGAAGAATTCATCACAATTTGTTTAATGTATTCATGAAGCCCCCAGATCTATTATGTGAGGATTCACCAAGAGCAAAGACATTTCAGTTTAAAACCAAATTGAAAAGCAATCATTGTTTTCTGTGATGATGTCCTTTTTCTCTGTGTTCACCAACAATGTCTGATATGTGGGAGCTCTGTTAAAAAAAAAAAAAAAAAAAAAAAAAAAAAGTAAAAATCACCCCTACCCACCCTTCCAACTATATTTAGAATAAGAATTATTTTATTGAGCTGATAATTTTGTAATGGCATTTCCATTTATGAATGGAGTTATAACCCATACATATCAAAACAATTCTATCAAAAAAGTAAAAGTAGTAAATTTCAGTGATTCTAGTTACAACAAAGTTACACCTGCAACAACTGCAGTTTGCACTAGTCAAAAGTTAAGATTAATATTTGCTACCAAGTCTGAACTCTTTAAAAAAAAAACAGAGAAAAAAACCCCACCCATCTCACTATGTCTTGATGAAGTGGGATTACTTTGTGACTAAGTAGTGATGAAGAACACCGGCTCGTTAACATTCTAATGGGAACTTCCTAATTATCCACAAGAGAGGATATTAACTAGGTCAAGTCCAAATCACACGAGTTGCATGATTTCACTATAGCATTCAATCCCTCCATCACAGTACCTTCTGCCCAATTCTTAGAATTATTCCGTTCTTTGTCTTTGACACTTCTTGTGAAATATCATGCAGGTACAGGCAGCATCTGATCTTTGAAAATACAGTGCAATTTCTGCTATATTCTTTGTAGTATTTTTAAATGGACAATTTTAAATCCAGAGAAAAAGTAAAAGCAATTCAGGACAGGAAAGTTGGAGCTAGAGATGTGGTGGTTTCACTCCTTTGGCTTTCAGACAAACACACTCTCTCCCTCACTCTTCTCCCACCCCAGGGACTAGGGGAGAGAATTGGAGGGGTAAAAGTAAGAAAACACATGGGTTGAGATAAAAAACCCAAAAAACTAATTAAAATAAAATAATAATGATAATAATATAATATGCAAATGAGTGACACACAGTGCAATTGCTCTCCACCTGCTGACTGATGCCTATCCTGTGCCAGCTAGCAATCCCAGAGTAGAGACAGTCATGAAACCAAAACCACAATCCTGGTGAAGTGAGCCCAAATGATTCCCAAAAGAATACCCCTGCTTTCTGGTCAAGCTGGTTAATATACTGAACCTGACATGATATGATATGGAATATCTTATTGGCATATCCAAATGGCAATTTTGGGTTTTGCTTATTACTATGCTTCCTCCCTCTTAACCCTTTGCACCTGTAAACTAGCCGAACTTTATGACCTTGGGTTCCCGGAGCAACTAATAACATTAGTACCTTTTCATAACAAATCCTATACTGAAACTAAAACACAGCTATCCTAGCTACTAAGAAGAAAATTAACCCTATCCTAGCAAAAACAGGACAAAAGAAGACAAACCACATACTCATCTGATGCAATATTCTGCATGCGTAGTGCAATACTCTTTCATATTTTCAATCTTGAAAAGGTTTATTATGACTGCCAAAGCTCCTCCTTCATGTAACATAGGAGCTCAGTATATACTGAGAAAACTCAGTGCAAAGAAACTCATTTGCTTTATAGCTAAAATATTTTGAATACTGTACAACTGTGCCATGAGAGCAGGTATTTCGGTAACTATTTTTTTTATCTTTTTAGGCATTACTTTGATCAGTTGCAACTGTTATTCCATATTTAAATAGCTTAGGGAAACCAACAACAAAAACTTATACAATTACTTTTTAACATTGCAGAGAAGTCTGTATTACGTTATCTCAAAACTGGTTTTCAATACAGATACTTGGTATTTCTTAGTCTTCTTGTTTTCTCTCCATTTTATTACTGAAAGTATGCAAGTAGAAAAAATTAAAACCAATAAATCAGAAATGAATACATGACTCTCTCACTTTCCTGTCCCTTATAGAGATAAGATTTCAGAATTAAGAACACTTATTTAATTTTTTCATTAAATGTCTTCTACCAGCTCTGTCACCTACATAGCTTTGTATCCTACTTTCCAGAAATATAAATAGGATAGGTCCTTTGGTCAAAAAGCTCAAAATCGGGCAAATATAGAATGTACAGCAGCTGTTCTGGCTGCACTAGATTCCACTAACTAGGGAGACTTAAGTATCAGACTGCAATGACGTTGGGAGAAGTCAGAACTAATCACCGCCGTTTGACTTGATTAGAGACTATTAAAATGCTCCCACTAGGAATTACACTTACCTACCACATAATGCCAAGATTCTGTGACCTACACCTGGGTCAATCTGGACATGCATGAAGATTGGCTCTGTGAAGCTGTAGGGGCTCTGCTGAGTCAAAAGGACTCCCTGGAAGAGCCATCAGGGCTCTATTAAACGAGAAGCTAATAAGAAACTAACACAGGAAGAATGTGATGAAAATGTAGGTGAATTAATTTTTTTCCTCTTTTTTAGTTTTGCTTTTTGCCCCTCAGAAGGTTTTAATATAATACCATCTTGTATATACCATATTCAAGCAGTATGAAGGAAAGGGGGGAAAAAAAAACCAGCAAAGTAGCTTCTGACCTTTTCCCAGCATTTAATGCTGCTGCAAATAAAACAGGTGAACTTGTTCCAGACAGAAAGAAAAATGCTTCCCACTGTTCTCTCATACATACTTTTTTTCAACATATCAGCTGGGAACTAAATTGAAATTATTCGTTTTTCAGATAAATAGCAGAAGCCGTCTAGTAAAGAGGTGCAGCAGGGAGAGATTGTCAATCACTATCTGAAATAGTGGTCATTGAGTACAACTGTTATCTTGGCTGCTAATGGTTGATAAGTCAATTCCATGAACCTCAGAGAAGACAAATAGAAAAGGAGATAAATCACTTCTAACCCCACCACTTTTATCTAAACTCATGAAAGGAAAGATGAGTTTTAAATATTAATTAAATTTAAAAGGTTTGCTTGTTTGTTCTTCAGTGGGATACAGTACAAAAGCAGGAGGAGAAAGAAAAATGTGCAAAAATCTAAACAAAGGGAGCTGTCTTTCTCAAATTGTGATTGAAGTAGCATTGAGTCTTTGTGTATTGACTGGCATTAGTTGGCATTAATCTGTATATGTGTTTTTATTCCATGTTAAACTATCATCCTGTTTGCGATATGGATTATGCTTTGACACTATCAGGAAGTCTTAGATTTGCCCCTGTGTACTATTATGAGACTCTACACCCTTTCACTTGGCCTACTCCTCCTGAAGTGATGTAACTGTTTATAACACTGGGACTTAAGAGGAGTTTCAAATTATTTGTATGGCATTAATTCTGTGGTTTTCCTCCATCTTTGCAAATCGAGTTGGTCTAGACTAATACTAATTTGCAATCTGTGTCTGAATGCAGAGGTTTATTTGTCTTAAATAATCTGAACTCTCTTTCCAGTCAAACAGTGGTGTTCAACCTTAAAACTCCAAGGCCTTTTTCTTCAAACAGGTACAAACATTTATACAATAACTTCTCAAAGTAATATAGAAACATACAATACTTAGTCTTTATATTGTGGGTTATATACTTCATGCAATGGAGCATGACAGAGAGCTCCTCATGCAAGACACTTACCGACTTCGTTCATCCACTCAGTGCTACCCAGAGACTAATCACCTGGATCCTTCCAGACAAACATCAGCAGCCTTTACCTCATCACCATGTCTGAGCTAAGGCTGTCTGTCCTTCAGGGTTGATGGAAAAGGCCCCTACCCACTTTTCCTTCTTATAGGTCTTAATCTGCTTCCTGAGTAGGACAAGTGTTAATATTCTTCCTTGACAACTGATAAGAAAGTCTTCCCAATTAGCACTTATTACTGCTTTAGATGGCAGTGAAGAGAGGGAAAGATTATACATCTTGGAGTCCATGACTCTGTGTTTTGAGGATAACAGTAATAAATACATAACAAAAAGTTAGTTATGAGTTTTTGCCCAGAAAAAATGTATGGTTGTGTTTGCTGTTATATACCATTTTGAATATTATTAGTGATATTAGTAAACAGATGTAAAACTTGCATTGCTATATGATCTAAATTGTTTATAACAAATCAATACAGTCATGATAGTCAGCTAAACTTTAAGGTTCTCATGTACTTCTATGTTACCAAAGTACCCTGACATAAAATGGACATTTATCAAACCATAGCTTCACTCTATAGTAGATTCTGGACAATGTTGTTAAATTTTTGCTTCTTTCAATGGAGTTCAACCTATATTTATGTTGCAAGGAGTGTGTTGTGTCCCCAAGAGCACCACCAGCCTTGGCTGTCCCTGTCCAGGACCCTCAGGGCTCTCCCCATCCTGCCCAGGGCCCAGGACCCCATGTCAGCCCTCCCAGGCCATCAGCCTCTGCCCCAATGATGCCACAGCAGGGCTGTTCTCCAGCTCGCCTGTGCTGGTTTTGGCTGGGATACAGTTAATTTTCTTCATAGTAGCTAGTATGGGGCTGTGGTTTGGACTTGTGCAAACAAAGATATTATCATTATTGCCCAACTGTGCGTACACGGAGTTGAGGCCTTTTCTGTTTCTCATCCCACTCTACCAGCAAGGAGGCTGGGGGTGCACAAGAATTTGTGAGGGGACTCATCTGGGACAGCTGACCCCAACTGACAAAAGAGATGTTCCATATCATATGATGTCATGCTCAGCAATAAAAGCTGGGGGAATAATCAGGAAAGGAGGATGTTCAGAATGTTGTGATTTGTCCTCCCAAGTAACTGTTAGGCATGATGGAACCCCGCTTTCCTGGAGATGGCTGAAGACCTACCCACCCATGGGAAACAGTGAATTGATTCCTTATTTTGCTTTGCTTGCATGCATGGCTTTCGCTTTACCTATTAAACTCTCAACCCATGAGTTTTTTCTCACTTTTACCCTTCCGATTCTCTCCCCCACCCAGCCGGGGGGGAGTGAGCAAGCAGCTGTGCCGTGCTTAGTTGCCAGCTGGGGTTAAACCACAACATCCCCACAGCTCTGACCTGTCTAGCCATGGCTCCCCTGAGCTGGTCCCACCCACAGGCCCAACTCCTTGTTTCCAGGGAGGTGCCCGATGCCCGGGGCTGGGGCTGTCCCGATACCCCCTGGCTGCCCTGCTCCTGGCTGGAGGTGGGACAGGCCCTGGCTTCCAGGCCCTGTCCTGAGCCTCACAGGGACCCTCCACTGCGACTGCCTCCCAGGGAGCCACCAGCCCTGGCAAAGTCATGGAAGTGATGTATGAATATTCTGGGTATGTCCAATACGCAGGGTAAATCAACAGAAACTAACAGGACATTTCAGGTTATATGTTGTGTGATCCAAAGAGGAAAATAGGTAACTTCCTTACATTTGTAAGTAATCTTCCCAACTGAGTAGATGGAGAAATTTTCTTAATTTTTAAAGAGTACTGGAACCTCCAGAAAGTCCTCCATCTCTCCAAAGAAGCACACGTCAAACAAAAGAATAAATGTTTCTATTTTTGTCCCTATCAGATCCCAGAAGTATATTCTTTGATTTTAGCTGACATCTTTTGCTGCAACCAGTCCTTTGTTTTTATTTAAGTTCACAGACCATTTGAATAATTTGTTGGGTTTTTTTAAAACGAATCCAGTAGGAGTCTGTATTGGAGAAAGGATATACCATATTCATCACATTGAAAGACCAGGGCTTCACATACAAACCAAGCCTCCCAACCCCAAAACAAAAAAAAAAAAAAAAAATCAAGAGCAAATGAAAGAGTTGGTAGAGGAACATCTTTTTCAATTCAGTCTTTTCTGCTTTTAACATCATAAATTGTTCATTCTTTGAGACAGACAAGTCTGAATGCATTGCTTCATAGACACAGTGGGTACT
This sequence comes from Antrostomus carolinensis, assembly GCF_000700745.2. Taxonomy (NCBI): domain Eukaryota; kingdom Metazoa; phylum Chordata; class Aves; order Caprimulgiformes; family Caprimulgidae; genus Antrostomus; species Antrostomus carolinensis. Next base: position 43,562 of record NW_010296227.1, on the reverse strand, counting down.
ACAAAATACAAGAAGTCCCTTAATATTTCTGGTATTTCTAATGAGCAGAATCTTCTTCATTAACCTTTCCCCATCATTGGCTTGAACAGCTATCTAAACTAGGCCAGCACGAGAAGTATAGAACTTGGCAGTGTTCAAAACTCTGGTGAACTATTTCAGGAAGTGCTAATTACAATGCAATAGTGAGAGCAGGAGCTGCTCATCACTGCTGAAACACAAGTCAGCATTTTTAAACGGTTCACTTTGACAGCTGTCTGCCAACTACACTCCAAAGATCTCCTTTTT
>NW_010296227.1:29986-43246 GCF_000700745.2 Antrostomus carolinensis | reverse complement strand
CCTTTTCCCACTTTAACCATTAAATGCATATAGTCTTGTTTGCTTTGCCCACATAGGTAGTTAAAATGGTGGTCCGTATGCTTATCATAGCTGCATGCATAGTTAACTAATTCATCAACATACAAGGGAAATGCAAAACCGAATGTTCCTACAGGCACCTAGGAATAGTCTATCCCTACAGCATCATTAACCATATCATTGGACTGGTTTATATTTCTATTTCCTTTCTTTCTATGTCTCAATTTTTAGGTCTCTCACATATATTGTTATTTCATGTTAAAATACAAACTAAAATTATTTATGAATCATTTGCACCCAAGATGGAAAAGTCTCCTTTAACTTTTTTTAAAAAAGTCAGCAGTGGAGTCAAAGTTGAATCAAGCTTAGTTAAAAGGACAACTAATTACTGAAGATTTTACAGTTAATGGTGATAACATGAAAAGCATCGTTCTGAAGGAGTTGCAAGAGGAAAAAACACGCTAATCTAAGCAGTATCACTCAATGACTAAGTGGTGTTTGATATTTATTAAATGGGGAGGTAGCTCATAATCTGTAACTGATGATTAAACTAACATTGAAGTGTTAGATCAAATTTGGAATGCCTGGAAAAACTTTTAACCAGAGGAAAGCCAAATCACTAGAAAGTAAATTGAATTATCTCAGGGGGAAAGAAATAATTTAAGTGGTCATTACAAAAGGGATTTCATTAATCTTTTTGTTCTTGGTTTTGTTTTGAATACATACCTTATGTTTTCTGACAAAGTCTAGTATACTAAATTAGAGATAATCCTGCCATCTGTAAAATATTATGAAAAGTAAGTAGGAATTTAAAGTTTATTCCACTGTTGCTTTTGTTTGCTACTAGGTAGAAATGAGCAATGTCTGTCATGTTGAAAATCACTGGTCACTGCAGATACAAAGACAATTTTTTTGTTTCCTTTATATATGTCCCTAGTTATCTGGCAAACATATGGAATTCTTTATAAGAAGGAATGACTTCAGAGTTTTGATTGTCATGGTTGTGTTCTCAGTATAACTTTCTCCCGGGAAATGGAAGAGGAGATCCCTGGTCATTTCTGCCAAACTTCAATGTATGTTTATGGCATGCACCATAACATAATTCATAATGTTAAAAAAGAAAGAAAGAGGGGGGAAGGGGAGCTAGTGTGAAAGATGACAGAATGAAAAAAGAAGTTTGAAGGTATACAAACTTCAAAAGTGGGAAGAGAAAAGAACTAAGAATAAAATTGAGATTTCAGACATTCCTGATTTTGACCTACCCTATTTCCATCAAATCCTTTGTTGGTTATCTCAGTGGGAATAGAAATAAACCAATACTGAGCACTTAAGAGTACTGCACGATGGGTGGCATGGAGAAAACAGTCAACAGGAAACAATTGTTTCTCTGTCTTTTCTAATCCATAAAAATACAGAAATGTCAAATTAAACCATTTTATTTCACATTTAAAACAAGAAAAATTATGATCTCTTGACACAATAGTTAAGTTATATTTTTACTACAGGATGTTGCAGAAACAACACCTTTGTGACTGGACAAACAACAGAAAATCCATCCGGACTATTAAACACAAAAACAATACCACTCGCTTCAAACTCTGTTACAAATTGCTGAAGTTTGGGAGAATATCTCAGTAAAATATAACAACCTGATTGCCCTGATCTTATAGCACTCACTACGCTATTCTCTCAGTATTTAGTATGGCCATTGTTAGAGAGAGGAGCCTGAGTAGTAAGGAATTTCAGCCTGATTTATGCAACCATCATATATTTCTGAAAATAAATAAATACATATACCTTAAGTTGATGCCTTTCTCAGATGACAAAATGTTTCATTAAAAGTGAGCAGACATCATTTAGGAAGGAATATATCTTAGACATTTATTTTGTTGTTCTAGTGTGTTTGCATAACTCAAAACACTTAATCATTGTAACTCAAATTACTTCCAATTATATTCTTATAGACTACAAACTGAAAATCAAAGACAATTTAAGTTCTCACAGTCAGAAATATGAAAGAACTGCTACTTTATGTGTCCATAATATTACAAGCTGCTTGAAGAATTACAAAAAAAGAAAAAGAAATGTGACTTTATTCCATTCACTGCAAAATGATCTTTTCTGGAATGCAATAGGTTTCTCTGTCCTGCAAAACTGAACTTTCCATTTATGTTTTAAGGGTATTCAATGCTCAGAAAGTAGTTGTGTTCCAGACATGTAGTAATAATGTAATTTAAATGGCTAGTGCCCTTACAATACACATCAAGTAATTCATGTTTTCACTTTATGATCCACGTTTTTATCTGACATAAGCTGGGAAAAAGAATATAATTACACTGTCAATACCATTACCAATAAAGTATTTGGCCTTGCAACAGGGAGAACAGCTTAGATGTGCTTGTCAGGAGATGATTATAAAAGAAGCCTGGTGAACTCATACAGATGAAATAAAGTGCATGCCATGAGAAATTATACCATAATCAAGTAATGATAGATAAGCAAGTAATTTCAGATTTCACTGAAATTCTTCAATTGTTAAAAGAGTAAAAATTTCAGCTGATCTGAACTTTCTGATGAATCAGATTTTTTAAATTGAAAACATTTCAAGATAACAATATCAGTTATGAAAACCTTCTGAAAAAATGCAAGTAGAATTAATTCCAAGGTTTCCTGGTTTCAAGCCAGCTCAGATGCTTCACCACCAAAGAACTAGACCTAGTCAATTCTGCTAAATAGAAAAGGACTGACCTGTGACCCTGAAATCAAGTGGCAAAAACTGATTCCCACCCACACTCATTAAAGCTAGTCTTGTGTAAAACAAACTGCCCATGTGTGTACTGAAATGCACTCTGCTTTGACTCTCCCCTGGGTCCTTTGTGCTCTATTTGACAAAATTAGTATTTTTTCTGGAAATGTGGGTCATGGGGGTCTATAGGTTGCTTGAGCATACAAAGCTATAGAGAGAGAACTGGAGGACTGACCCAACAGAAAAAAAGCCAGGACTGGTGGTGTACTCAAAAGCACAGCCTTTTGAGGTTTGTGTCAAGGCCAAGAGTGCAGCCCCTGTCTCTGCCACCCTTGGCTCTCCTCAGGCCCTGGTTGCCTGCACTCAGGCCAGCTCTGTTGCAGCCTGGCTGGGTAACCTGGGATCAAACTACTGGGATGGAGATTGGGCAGAAAGTCCTTGGAGACATCTCATCAGAGTCTGCCCCTGAACCCTGTTTCAGGAGGTACATTTGAGCTCAGGCGCATGCCATTGGTATTTACTTTAGCTATGTTGTACATGCACTTTGCCAACCCTGCTCTCACTCACCAACTCAATATCCTTTAGCCTCAGGCCTGCCTCATTGCAGCAGACGTGTCCAGCAGGTGAACACTGGCCGGCCCTGTATATCATTGCCCTACTTTTCTTGCATGGGTTCTGTGGGACCAGGCTTTTCTTGCCAGGGCTGCAGCCCCATCTGTCTTGCTGTCACTTTGACTCCCCATTCCCTTTCTCTTGCAGAGCAGCCACCTCTTGCTGCTACCTGACCACAGCTCCCCAGAGTTCAGCCCCTCAGGACCACATCTAGGAATTGAATTAGCAAGATAGCCTAGAAGTGGTGAGCCTGTGCCTCACACAGACACAGAGGAAGTCTCTCCAGAGTATGCCTTCACCCCTTTGGAGCAGAGACCTAGCCTGAATGTGGCAACTCATGTTCAGAGAGGAAGATGTTGTCGGTCAAAATCTCATTTTAACATGAGGCTGGGATGAGGCCAGACCTGTCTGTTTCTGTCATTTTCAAGGTATCAGTTCCTTGATGTACAGCAAGGAATGTAGAAGCAGCGAGAGTCCAGATCTGAATTAGCGAAATTCAGGCTTCTGATTTTTGTCAGTAGGGTGATAATCTTAAAGTGATAATTCACTAAGGTGAATTCTGTAGGCCTGGATTTAAAGGGTTCGAGGCTTTCTGTCTCATCTGTGGATCTAAAGGTATTCACGTCCCAGTGCTCCTTTGCTTTGCTGGTGCTGACATTGAGCTAGGAGTCTGGAGGGCCTTTAATAGACCAAAAACACTCCAAGAGCTTCCCACTGAGCGCTTCCTCATACAGAAGAAGGCTTGTAGAGAGCAAAATGTTGGATGAATGCCATTGATCAGTAAATCCTATCAGTAAATCCTATCACTGATCAGTAAATCCTATCATCATATCTAGTTACTAGATAGGTACAATTGGGTTTCATTCTACAGTGCAGTAGATGAACTTGGAATAAATACATAATATAGCATCATAATTTGTTTCTTAAAGAAAAAATAATTCATTCTTTGAATAAATTATTTGGAAAACTTTATTCCAACATTTCAAACTAAAGTTATAGAGATTTTTCAGCAAACTAGTTCTTTCTTTTTGGCTAACAGGTATTTTTTTATTCAGAAAATAATAATTTTTGTTTGGAAAAAAAAAAAAAAAGAAATGAAGAAGGATACAAATAGTTTAACAGCTACCGGGTCTCAAATTAAAATATAATTTAAAGTTGAAATCCAAAATCTGTTTTTGTTTCCCAAAAAACATAGCAAAGAGAAAACACTGAGAGTTGGACTTGATGATCCTTCTGAATCCCTTGGAACTCAAGATGTTCTATGATTTCATCATTTCATAACACAACTTTGAGGGTATTTGTATTATATAATGTTTAGTTTATAGAATGTATAGAAATAACATTTTGTTACTATTTTTGAATGTGGTTGATTTTGCAATCCAAAAATTACTGATTGCCTTAACTATAACCTTTCTTAATTAGCCTGTAGGAAACACAGTAATAACAGTAGTCTAATTTAAAATAACATTTTTAAACAGTTGACGAAAGGCCCACCATTATTCAAAGTAATAATATAAAAGTCACATTTACCTAATTCTAGCTACAGTCAAGAAGGAAATGTCTAATAATGTATAAATTCTAATATCTAAAGTAAAAAGTCACTGTGGACATTCCCTGAAGACTACTGTAGTACACATACCTGACTAAACTAAGGTTCCACTAGTACAAGGAGTCCTGATATACTAAAATTAAGATTTTAAGCTTACCAGCCAATGCAAGATTTTGACAAATGCCTTGCTGTAATGAGGATAGTATGGATTTTTTGAGCAGAAAGGGTATTTAATATGATAGTTCACATCTGTATTTTATTGTGGGGTTTAGTCAGTTGGGAGATATATGCAGTCAATAAGAACGCATAAAATTGCTACTGAGATACCAATGCAGTGAACTGACAAGACACAATTTTACAAATAGCATGTGTCAGAACTAAGAAATTGCTGGGTTTTTTTTTTTTCTGTTGTGATATTTTCCATTGGAAAATGCCAATTCAGCAAAATCAACTCATTCCACAAGAATATCCATTTAATTGACACTTCCATTGAGGAACTGTACAAATAATTCATTTCGATAAAGTCAAAGAAATAGATGATTTTGATTTCTATGTTAATATAATACAATCATCATGTCAATAAAATCAAAACAGAACATTTCAGCATTGCCAAAACAAACCTGTTTTAAATATATCTAGAGTGGAACCTCTTTATAAAGCCAAATGAAATGTTTTAAATTTTCCAGAATGCTACATTTGAATTCCATATTTTTAATTACTTTTGGTTCAGAAAATGCAACTGTCAAATATTGTTGGAACTGTTGGATTTCAAGAAACTATTGTTCCATGCTCTGATGAACTATGCCTAGAGCAGAAAAAAATTAAGACTGCAAGAAACCAGTAGTAGGACCATAATTGTTTATGATGACTAATGCTTCCAAGTGTTTGATTTAGCTTTGAAAGTGTCAGTTTCTCAGAAAATGATGGGCCATACACACCAGGATTTCTCTTTAACATGTGGTTTGTAAAATTCTCTGTGCTCCCCACAACTGATACAACCAAAATATTTTATCTCTTAGTTAAGAAACAAAGTTAAATAAAGAGGTAAAGTTAAGTAAATTTATCTCTTAAGAGATAAGATAATTTTCCTCTTAAACTTCAGATAAGAAACATATAAAAACCCAGTACAGGCAACTTCTGTATTGTTTTTCATTCTGGTGATTAAACACAGTTTCAGGATCCATTAACTGTTTTTCAACCCTATAAATTTCTGGTTCACCCTCCTTTTTTTTCCCCATCAGTGGAGTTGCAGACAATTTCTGAAGTTCTGTACATAAATTGCATCACCTTTATAAAAAGTTACTTTTCTCAATCACCTTTCACAGAACCCTTTGAAAAAGCCTATACAAACCCTAAATTTTAAAGCACTGAATACTAAGTCAATATTCACTGAAGGCAACAGTAATGCACTCCATAAACATCGTTTTACAGATTTTGCTGTTTTCCTCAGAATGTGAGCTTTCATGTTAAAATAAATTCTCACACCCTTTGGCTGTGGAAATAGCCTTCATTCCCTAAATCAATAGATTTCTGTCTCTGCAGTAAAAACAGACTGAACAATATAACACCTGCAGAGGTGTGGATGTCTTTCATCTGAATAGGATTTTAACTTCAAAGCCAGTATTTGACTCTTTAAATGCTTAGGGCTCAATTTTCAGTTTGTAACAAACTGTAGAGAGTTTGTGACCAAAATCACAGTTTAATTTCCAGTTATTCCTGTTCCAGCAGCAGTAAACCTGATACTGCTTACTTCCCAATGTACCTGCAGGGAACTACAGTCTCGCCACCTCGATAAGCACCCTGGGGAGCAGGTTTCTGCAGAGGTTGTGCTGCAGCTGCAGTAAGGCCAGTCTGGCTGGGGGAGAGCAAGTTCCTTCAGCCTCTTTGCTGAACAGGTTTGTTGAGGGAATTACAGCCTTGTCCCGAGGTGCACAAGGCAATTTAGCAAAAAGATTCCAGGTGGCCAAACCTGTATTTTTACACACAGCACCTGACACGTACATGGGATGTTATGCAATCTCACTTGGAACAAATAATAAAATGGTTTTTTTTGGTGTACACAGGGGTGTGAAAACCAAATCAAACTGAACTGCATGCGAATTAATTTTGCCTTTCATTCTTTGCAGTGTCTAAGTCCCAGTCATAATTACAATCATTTTTACAGTGTTAAAGACTCCATGATTTCTCATGGAAAATATTGACAAACATTCAATACTGGGAAACAATCTGCCCCCTCATGAATTATAATGACAAACAGCCTCCACTCTACCCTGGTGAAAACATTGATTAAAACAATTTTGCTTATGTTTCATACTTAGTATAAAAATCTTTTGCATAGATTTTCTTGTAAAAGAAGAGAGGCTATATTGACAAACGTGAGTATCTAATATTATTGGAAGATATTTCTCAAAGCGCTTATGGTTTTTAAAGTAGAAAACATCTGAGATTAAATGTATTATTAAAATTGTAAGGGATCTTTCTGAGAACACTGTAAAATAAAATAAGGTTGAGATTGTATCTTGGATTCCAAGTGACCTAGATAAGTATCTGAAGCATGATGCAACACTTCCAAACTTAGCTTATGCTTAAACTGTATGAGTGCTTAGGCTCCACTTATTCCCATTTTCCAAGACTGTTCATAGCTTGTGGACCTTAATTTCTCTAGGCACCACAAATTAACCTAGAGTTCCCTGAAATAGTGACTCAGGCAGATTTAGGGGAGTGCCCCTGCTCTGAGAAGAAAGGCATTTACCTCCATATTGCTGTGCACAGACAAGTCAGTTTTGCTGAAGCCTGTGAGAGATGCCTGAGAGGTTAGATGTGGTTAGATATTTCCCACATAGGATGTCAAAAATTTGAGCATGAGGTTTTGTTTATCCTGAAGAACATGAAATCCCAAAGGACCACTGGACTGTGGGATATCGTTGGCAAAAATGACAAGAGTGACTTTTTGGTCTGAACAGGCATTTCTGTAACTATAAAATTTCCCATTTACTTTTTTTTTCCCCCCTCACAGTTTACATAGCAAAAAACAGTATAAGCAACATAAAGAAAACATAGAGAAGAACTACAACATTTTTTAAAATATGTAACTTAAAAAAATATGCATATTCCTGATAAATTTTTGGCTAGCTTCCAAAAACCATTACTTAAACATCACTAGCAGTCTTAGAAAGTCCTCAAAAGGATAATACATACTAAGCACATTAATTAGTTTTATTAGGAAGGGTTAGCAGCCATTTCATGCAGATCTCTGTATCACAGAGAATACAGAGAGTAAGAGAACAAGGTTGTACAAATACAACCAGATATTCACAGAATATAAGCTGAATCTATATCAAGAAATTAATGCTCAAAAATTCTGTGCCTGTGATTCGATCACTGTGATAGAAATAGCTATATTCCAATTAGAAATTTAAACAGATTGAGAATTTTAGATATAAAAATTCATATAGAATATTGTGTTCCATAATAATAATTGAACTCATTTTCACAGAAAATTAGGCTTTCCACTAAATGAAGGTATTCTTGTTCCAATAATATAATTCTGAAAAACAAAGTTTTCTTACTGTGGTGGGTTGACCTTGGCCAACTGCCAGACAACCACCCAGCTACTCTCTCGCATTCTGTCTTCAACAGGACAAGGGGAGTTGTTTCTTGCCTGTTTTCTTTTTTCCTCGCTCCTTTCTCTCACAGACTGCCATGCAGCATTTTACCCTTTCTTACATATGTTTTCCTGGAGGTACCATCAGTGTCATTGATGGGACCAGATGAAGTGTCCAGCACAGGGCAGCCCCTGGCCTTTTCTCACAGAGGTCAGCCCTGCAGTCCTCCCTCTACTAACAACACCTGCACAGCTACACTCAATACAGTTACCAAAAAATCTGATGCGCCCTTCTTGAAAAATATAAAATAGTTTTCAGTTAGCATTTCTACTTCTTCTTCAGTAAAAAAAATTCCAGAAAGAAGTTAGCTGTTTTTACATCACACTGAAACTTCCTTCCTTGCATTATAAACCTCCCAAGATTACCTTTTTTCTGTTTCCATTTGCTGTCACAATCCCTCGTTAGGCAGAACAATTTAGCAGAAGTTAAACCCCCTTGCTTTACAACTGACCTCAGATCATTCTGGGTGGTTAGGCTTAACTCCTGAATGGTGTCCAATTAGATAGTTTATCATGACCAGGTTCTCTATATTCCTGGGAACAGAATTAAAACTCAAAACAGAGTCAAGTGCCAAGTCACATTCTTTGTCACAAAACAAGTAAAGGGAGAGAAAGAGAAAAGAGTGGAAAAGAGAGGGAGGTGGGGTGAGAGAGAAGGAGGAGGGGTGCAATAGCTACCACCATGGACTTGTGGCATCCTGTCAGTCTGATGTTCAGTGGAAGAACATCCTCCTCTGGTTTGTATTGGTCGTGCCTTTTTATAGGGTTGTCTTATTGCATAGTCAATGAGATTTTTGCATAGCCACGCCTCCCACTCGGCAGTGGGGCGAATGCCCAGTACTGTCTCTAGAGGGTCCGTGAATGTTCTAGAGGGTCTGAGCCCCCCACATACTGTTCTTTAGTTGACTCTGGGCCCAGGTTCACATGCAGAGGACATGGGCTATGCTCTCTGAGAATGTACCCATGTTCCCGATGGGTGGGACTCTGTTGCCATGGTGATGGGGCTTTCCCTGGTTAGAAGGTTCTACTGACAATGTTGAGGCACGGTTCTAGTCCATTACATATGCCAAAAGAAAAAGCAGATTTTTTTTCCTGTCTGTGATTAAAAGAACCATAAAATTATGGCTTAAAAACACCTATGCATTCTATTCTGTATTCCGCAAATGTTTCTAATTAGTTCACTGGCTGAAGTGATAAAATTCATTAACAAAATACAGGGGGTTTTGGTGTTTTGTGTTCATAATTAGAGGTCAAAAATCTTTGGAACAGTAACAAACAGAAACAGATGTCGGACATATCTATAAGGCACAAGAAGCATACAGCTCATAGCCATTGGAATATGTGGATGTCAAAAATGTATATACATTTTTAAAAACACATTTGTAGAAGAAAGAGCTATTAGAGGATTCCACTCTGCGTTTATCACAGCAGCTAACATAATTCTAATAACACATAACTCTGTAAGTACAAGAATAATGAATAGGTTAGGACTGAACAGAAAATGAAGAGTACTTGCTGGTCTGTTTATTCCCACAACATTAATAGCTCCAAAAGTGACCCATCTTTGTAAAATTTAACTCAGGTGTACACTGTCTTGCTATTTGTGCAATTAATAAAATGAACTTCAGTAGAGAATGACCCCAAAAATAACTCTGTTCTCAGGAATGGAAAGGAGGAAAAGCTATACATAAGGAACAGAAAAACAGAGACTGATGGAGAAAGATTTTTAAAATTACAAGTGTAAAATAATTCAAATTTCTGTCTCCTCCTGTGCTTGATGATGCATTTCAGACTGATTCTAGAGGTGAAGAGCTGTAATAGTTGACCTTGAAAATTGTAGCACTTTTCCATTTAATTGAGTGCCAAATATGATCAGTTCCTAATTCCAGACAAGGTGTTTCAGCTATGATATATGCAAGGAGTCAGTTATTTGGGAAGAGGTGGTAGCATTTGTTCTGTATTTTTAGTGTGTCTGGAAGAGTGTACAGAGGAACTGCAGTCTCTAACTACAGCCTCTTCAGTAATAATGCAGCTAATTAATAGCAATCCATTATGTCATTTATATTATATAAAACTTAACTTTTATTTCAGGAGGCAGGTGCACTGCTCAGTAATCACTTACAGCAAAACAATTTTACACTTTTAAACCTCAATGCCTAAGTTCTAGCTGATCAGCATTGTATGACTTCAGCATCTGTGCACTCCAACTAGTTACAAATGCCTTTTTAAAAAAGTTGGGTGTTTTTTTAACTGCATTTATTTGATTGGAGTTGTAGAGGCAATTTAGCAGCAACCTTACAGTGCTATTTTTAGTCTCACTTTAGATTAAAACTAACCTTCTTGTTCATTCAAGCAAATCTACACTACTAAATTGATTATAAATTGGATTGGTAACAGTAGCTGCTGTTTCAATGGCAATACTGGAGAACTAGAAAGGCACAAAGGGCAAGATCTGTGAAGTGGACTTGGATATGTATTTGTCTTGTTTGGTGCCACTGTCAATTACGAAATCCAACTTATTTGCCACCTACAATCCTGAATTACTGTTTGTGCAGTGAATGGTTGAAGACATTTTATGCTTAGTTTACAGTTAAGTTTGAGACTGATCTTCAAAAAAACCCATTCTTTTTATTCCACTTACTTATATATTCTGATTCAGCAGGCATGCTCAGAGCTTCTGACTTTGCATAAATAATGCCAAGAAACTACTTCTCAATAAGTAGAGTTTCTATATTAAATATAGAAGATCAGATGAAATTTCTTTCTTTAATCTTTGATCTCAAGTATGGATTTGTACTTCAGTTTTTCACATCCTCCTTTATAGGTAAGGCAGCATAGGCAGCAATTTGTTTATTCTTACTCTGGTCTGCTTTATGCATGCTAAAACACTTGCTTTGCCAGAAAATAACAGTGACTCTGTGGACAAATGATTAGCACAATCATCAGGGCTCCAGATCCTCATTAACATCCTCCTTATTGCAGAGAAATTTAACGAGAGAATTAGCCACACCATAATATACCTCTAAGAGACACATAGAGACAACTGATGCATAGAAGCATGTTTCACGTGGATGAAATTAAGATTGAAATTAACAGAATATGGGAAACTAAATTTTAATTTGAAGAAATATGTGTTGAGACTATCCAGTGCCCAAAGTGGAAATACTGTTATACGGCCAGAAAGACTTCTCTCTAAAAGTTAGATATTAAATTATTGGATTAATCAGTTAGACTGCCCATAGTATTTCCTAGTAGTTAGCCTAAGTGGCTCCCTAGTGAGCACACGGATTTACCTGAGCCTTATATCTAGGTGTCTGCCTCCTCCTATGACCATGAATCATGTAAATCTATACATTTATGGACCTTGTATGTACATCCTTATATCATCAGGTCCCTGAGGGCACTACCAGGCCTTACTGTGCCTTACAGCCCCACCTGCTCCCCACCCCACTGCTCATGGGCCTAGGAGACCTATTTCAGCCCATCCTGGGGTCATCAGTCCCTGCCCCAGCAATGTGGCTGGAGTGTTGGTCTCCAGCCCTCTTTCTGTCTCTGCCTCCTGGAAGGACCTGTGGTCTTCTGTGCAGGTAGCTTATCTCCTCAGTGGACCCCCAGGTGCTCACCTCCTTTTGCCCCTCACTGGTGCCCCTGGCTAGCCTCTGGCCCTGACTCATTGCTTGCCATGTCTGGGGTTGTCGATGACCCTGTTACCAGCACATGGTGCCACCCATCCTGTACAGGCCCTGTGGGTCTGCCACCCTTGGAGAGGGCACAGTCTGTGATGGGGTCATCCTTGGCCCCCAGCTCTCTGTCCATCAAGTTGCTGCTGGTCCTCACTGTACTCTTACATATATATCCTATGAGCTTAATTGAGTTTTGTATTTCACTAAGTACATTAGCACAATATTGTGACACTTTGTAATCTTAGACTGTATTCCTGTTGGAATTATAGATCCAGCTGCTTGCTGAACAATAAGTCCACTATAGTTCCTCAGAGAGGGCAAAAGAAACCCAAGTGAAGCCAGGTCTGGGGAGAGAAAATATCTGGAAGCAGGTGTTTGATCTCCAAATGAGATCAATGGGAACAATTCAAGTGTATAGAGTATGTCAGCAAACCCTCATTTGGAGAAAAACACAGAAAAGTCCTTAGTCTTGAACTGAAAAAGAAAATCTTGGTATCCAGTGGGAATTGTTTGTGTATTTTTGAAATGCATTTCTAAAAGGCTGAAACTTATAGCCTTCTTTCCAGAGTATATAGAAATGTCTGTTATGTTCTCTCACTTCTTAGGTATCTAAGTGTTAAACCAAGTGTTTTAAAGATACCACTGACTTAACACACAATTGTCTCTTTTCTGCCCTTTTTGACTGAAAAGTGCTCTTAAACACAAAGCTTGTGTAAATATTCATCTTGAGCTGCATTTGGGGTGTGTAGCCAGCTAACCATGTCCTGTACTTCAGTGGTTGTGAGCATTGTGCTAACATCAAGAACCACGGTGAGGTTCCTTGTCTTTGGATAGCTGGCCCTGAAGCTTAGCAGCCAACTCTGAAAACTTCTTGTTTTTCTTCAAGATGTGGATATTCAATTATAACTACTTCACACACCCTTCCCTTCCCTTCCCTTCCCTTCCCTTCCCTTCCCTTCCCTTCCCTTCCCTTCCCTTCCCTTCCCTT
>NW_010296227.1:0-29830 GCF_000700745.2 Antrostomus carolinensis | reverse complement strand
CCCTTCCCTTCCCTCTCTTTCTCTCTCTCTTTCTCTCTCTCTCTCTCTCTTTCTCGTCTCCACTTTTATGTGTCACATTAGAAGGTTTCTTTTGGCACAGTAAATTGGTTTGACCATTTCAGTCTGCTAAGTATATATGTCATGAAAGATGCATCCTTTACAATAAAGGCAATAGAACTAGCTGTTTAACAAGCAGCCAATTCTTCTATAAAATATTTGTTTATCCCCTGACTAAATTAATTAAATCAACATGTTCACTGAATAAGGCAACAATCTCACAAACTCTGCAGCAATCTCACTCAAGTCATCAGAAATGTCAGAAAGGACCAAGTTATAAAAAATATTCCCTGTGGGCCAAAATCTCAGACATACTCAGGTATATGCCAATCTAAATATAAAATTTCTACTGCAATCCCTATAATCAATGCCACCTACTTATGCCTAAAGCCACATTTCTGCTGCCAGATATATGCCATCAGTACTTCCTTCAACTCAGTAAGCTACTCAGAGCTCAACTAAACCTCAGCTTAGACAATCCTCCACCCTTACCAGTGGCCTGAATCAACAGCAGGTTTTGAATATACCTAAAGATAGCATATTCCTAAAGCACTGATGAACATCTGATTTCATTACTCCAGAAAAGTTATGTATCTAAACCATAATAATTTTCCACTGTAATCCTGAAAAGAAGTGAAGATTCCTGTCTAACCAGAGCTAGACAAACGACAGACCTGTTCTTTCCGTGCAGTTCAGCCCTGGTTTGCCTAAGGCAGTCACCTTCTGAAAAATCTTGGCTAAGACATATACGTTGTAGCAACAAGACACCTAGGAACTGGGCATTACAAAGCCAAAATGCCTTCAAGGAGCTGTACCTACAATATTATTTCCTCTAGATTTCTTGTTTTCTTCAGATATGTGTTTCAGTGTATTTCTGAGCTTCATCTGGGAGCATGGGAAATTACATCCATTGAGGTTTCTGATGCCTGAGACCTTTGTTACAATGTCCTCCAAAATGTGGTTCAGAAACATGCTCTGTGACCTCCATTGGTCATAAATGGTCTGCCTGACAAATGGAATAGCTATTTATTTGAAATGTTTTAAAAGTCTCTATCATTCTACTTGTTTTTTGCAATTAAGGTAGGTCTACAGATCTGTTGGTTCAAAGGTTCTCCCACTGTACTCAAATATAAATCTTGCATATTCTGATGCTAAAACATACTGCAGGCTATTGTGGTACTCCAGTTTGGTGAAGATAATAGAGTGGCCCTTTTCACATTTATTGCTATTTGTTTGAAACTCTCCCAGAATTTCACAGGCAATAGAGTAAGCAATGAACCTTATTTTCTGCCAGGTCTGCAGTTTTAGGGACTTTGTTTGCTTAAAATGAAGGTATGTCCTTTGTAAAAGAAATTACAATCATACATCTTTTCTACTCTGTTCTGGCTATTGGGTCCAAGATACACAATGAAGAATATAGATGTGGCAGAAATTTGCAAGTTACTCATTTTTTTCATTTCATTTAAACCTTACATTTTAATGCATCACTCCTTGATGAAACTCAGGAACTGTTGCTCAATCAACAGATACATCATATCAAGTAGGAAAAACATTTTAGGAAATGCTATTCACTAATAAAATAATGGGATGTATAGCTTTCCAAAAGAGATTTGGATTAATTAAAAAAATGCTGTTCTCCAAGTAAGTCTTAAAATAGTCTTAACTTACCAGATGCCCTCCATATATCTTGGATATTTAAAACTTTAAGAATATAGGTTTTTTCAACTGGGAATTGGTTACATTACAGACTATTAAGCTCTTAATTTACTAAATACCTGATAATTTTATCTCGTCTGATTAAGCACCAGTTTCATGATTTATATCCTTTTTGCAGTGTATAATATGATCAATTAATTCTTCTTTTAGAATTATTTACGAAATGGCAACAAATTGCAAATAATTACCTCAAAACTGGATGAAAAGATATTGTTTTAAAGGGACAAATATCAGAAGAGGGTGTGGAGGAGTGACAAAGTTAACAAGGCACAGTTCAGTTTTTAATGCTCTGTTTAACAGCACCCTCAGCTATTAAATTCTGGCAACCAGTCTACCTGTAAGTCAAATATGATCTTTAACCTGAATAAATATAAACAGGACATGGTCTAATTTCAAATGTAGATCAGTACCATTTACCTGGAGCTGAAGGAAAAGGGCATCAATAAATCTTATATTTCAGTTGACCTAGCATGATACCTTTCTTTGTGTCAAAATGAAATTAGCTTTGTGAGCTACTTGGATTTTAAGGTATTTGGACATAAGCTTTGTTTCCCTGTTTTCCTTTTATCCTCAGAAAAAGTTTTATTGTGTGTGTGCGTTTCTCCATATGAATTAAGTCAGGCAGAAAGTACAAATCAGTGACTTTGAAACAGCAGCAGTCCCTCCTGAAAATGACAGGACCTGGGGACATTTCAGTGTCTAAAGACACACAGTCATCTTCAAGTACTGCACAGAATCCTTTAATGATTGTTCACTGCAGTTTCATACTTAATATGATGACTCAAAAGAATGATTTGGTGAATGGAAGACTAGACTCACTAAATAGACTGATAACGTCAGAAAATCGTAAGTTCAAAGGCAGAACATCTGAAATTAACTTGAAAGTTATTTGGCATGTTTCCTAGTACCATACACTCATGTAGGATATTAAAGAAATTAAAACAGAGTAATTCATAAAATTGATTGTGAGTTTGGGTTTTGTTTTTTTTTTTTTTTTTTTAAAGAGAGAATGGTTGGGATTCTTGACATTATGAAATCAATATAAAATATTCCAACACAAGAACTGCCCCAAACTCAGGGTGTGTTATGGGTATTCCCAGAGCATACAGTAAGATTTTACCTTCTCAATAAATTAAAATACTAGTGAAGCTGCACTAATTATCTATGTGCTTTCACTTCCACATGATTATACTCTTTTAAGCAAAAAAGCAAAAAGGACACTTTGCTGTGTCAGGATAATAAGGTCTTAATTATGCTCAACTCTAGTCATTTTTTTTTTTTTTTTTTTTAAATGGAGAAAGCTGTAGCAATCTTTGCTAATGTTAATAGGCAGCAGAGAGACTTAAAATAAACATGTACCCTAAGGATATGCATTAAAGAACAAGCTCATGCATTTTTTACCCTGGAGAAGGTGTTAGGTTTGTGGGTCACTGATTCAGCAAGACTGAGATAGAAACAGGTGACCTGAACACTGACTTTTGCAATAGCTAGAGAGAAAGGTTAAAGGGGAGCTGGTTAACCTTTACAACACTAACTACTATATGCAGGACATCCTCCTTCCCTGAAAAGCTGGAATTTTGGTCTCTAGCAATGTCTCAGACCAATTTTTTTTTTTTTTTTTTTATTTTTTTTTTTTTCCCCCGCCCCTCTGCCCAAAGGCTGGTTTAAAAGGCTAACAAGAGGGAACAACTGACGCATTGCTGCCAAGAATACTAATTGGCTCTTTATGGTTGAAGTGAGCTCTGGGGCCTTCATGTCCTGGGCATGCTTCCCATAGCTCTCTTCTGTTTCTGGGGGCAAGACCAGGGTTTTACTCACAAGTATTTCCACAGATTCCAGTGAGGATAAAGTTAAAAGCATTTATTTTTGCTCCCTTTTAAGTTAAGTTTCCTTTCCACTTGGGAAATTGAAATTTCTTCCCTTGTCCATTAACCTCCTCAGGTTTCTGAAAAGATGCTGGTGAAAATATGACCACAAGCTCTCTTCTCATTCCCTTATGGCCTCACAGGATATGTGAGAAAATATGTAGATGGTCTTGTGAGATATTCCTTCCTTAATAATCCTTCTTTGGAGCAAGATATGCAACAAATAAAATTGAAATCTACCTATAGCTATTTTGGGTTTCTTGAGCCCCTAAATCAAGATACATAACAGTCTGGACAATGCTTTTTAAGTAAAACCAGCTATTTACTCCTTATAATCTTAATTTTTTCAGAGGAGAAAAATGGCTGGAAAATGAGTGAAGCAAAATCTTGCTGTCTTTTTCTGATCTTGACCTCTTTATACTAGGGTTGCTAGCTTACCTCTTCCACAGTAGAAAATAGTGGTTGGGTAGCATTTTGGAAGTCTTCACCTCAGACGTATTCCACATCTGTCTGAAGAACCACTAGAACTGATACTCAGAAGCCTTTGAATATAATAATCGGCAAATTACTTGTTGACAGAGCTTATGCTGGAAAACTGGTAAAAAACCAAACCAAGCCAACCCAAACCATTGCTGGTTAGTAGAAATTCAAGTAATAGTTTTGGATGACTAAAAGATTAAAGGATAAAGAATTAAATATTCAAATAGTTCATTTTGGTAGTTCCAAAACACTGTTTCTCATTCATGTAGAAGTTAAATTACTTTGATGAACAGAAGTATCCCTAGGAAACCTAATTAAGCAATCTACTCTCATCTTCTCCATTTACCTAATTCAAAAGAGGTTTTTGGACCAATTTTTCTCACTATCTCAATGATTTATTTTAATATTATAAACAATTTTATATGAATTAAATTAGCTTCAACATAAGCTATGCAAACAACTCAGTATCTCTTATAGCCAAATTGGTAGTTGCTGTAAGGGAGAAGGCAGCTTCAGAGATGAGACAGAAATGTAGGTTGTATTGGGTGTCCATTATCCCATTCTAATAAGATAACCACTTGATTGGAAGTGGAAAGGTAGATCAGCTCCATATTTCTGGTGTGGTATGGGGTCTATAGCATTAAAACTTAACCATGCAGACCTAAACTTCTGCTTTTGTTAGGAATGCCTGGGGGAAAAAAAGTGCCATAAATCATTAGCTTTCAAAAGAGTTGATTATCAAGAAACAAAGTCTGGAGTGAAACTGAACTGGCGGGTTTTTTTCCCTTTCATTCTTCTTAGGTCTTCCTGAAAATTTTTACCACAAACCTAACTTCTATCACAAGTAGTTATCATTCTCATTTTCCAGAGGGAAAAATATGCCATTATTTTTCTGTATAAAATTACCACATATAAAATCTGATATTTTAAAGTAATTTTTACTTACATATTGATATAACTTCAACTTGTTTTATCATAGAAAACCTCAAAGTAATGGGCTTTGCATTTGGACTAGAAAGTGGTGAATCTTTCTGGTCTTTCTCAGTTTCTTCATTAGTGAATTCCATTATTTTATTCTAATCTCAAAAAAATACAATGATTCACCTCCTTTCTCATGGAGGTAGGAAGTTAAATTCTGAAGGTCAGAGTAACCCTGGCCTTGCTCAGTCAGGGACTGGAAAACACTAGATGAAACATTAAATGTGACTCAGTGTTGTTTCTATAAGAAACTAGCGCCCGGAGCGGAACTGTAGGTGTGGGTACTTATTGTGTTCAGGCTTCAGTAAGCTTAATCATGATAATTAATGCATGAGATAAGGAAGGTATACAAAATTAAGGTAATTTCATCACCAAACAAAAAGTGAGAAGAAGTCTCAGTCCTTGTGTTCCTGGATAGGTTGCTATTTATAAGTCCAGGTTCAGAGGGGAGTCTAGAAACCAAAGGCTGTTTTGATGATTTGTGAGACATGTCTTCAAATGAAGAAGTGAATATGATGGAAAGCTCCCTAGGGGTTTTCTTCTGCCTGCTGGCATAACCTCTTTCTTACTTGGATTTAGTTTCAATTAACTCCTCGTCAGCTATGTGCTGAGCTAAGCCAGGCACGAGACCAGTCAGCAGCTTTCATAACTTGTGACAAATAAACAAATTTGAATATATTCTGAGTAATGTACTAGAGCGTATCATATCCTAGTCTTTCTTCCATGTTTGGTTGCTCATCATGGGTATGCTGATTCAGCATTACTCTGCATTTTTACATGTTTTTAATTCTCCCAGTGTCTGCAAAAAGGTACCTTCTCTAATCTGATCAAATTTTGTGTGCCTTTCTTCAGTGGCAATGAATGGATCTCTAGATGTATGGTTTATATGTTTTTTATGGTCTACACTGTTTTATTTTCTACTCTTCTTTAGATTTGTAAAGTGACATCCAAATCAGTGCATACTCAAGACATGTAAATCACTTATTACCTGTGCAGTCAGAAACTATATCTATATTTATTAATGTAAAAGGGTTTGACCCACGTGACTAATTTAAATGTAGCCATAAAAAAATGTTTACCCAGAACAAGATATCTCTTAGAATGTGTTTGAAAACTGCCTGGAGCTGATCTGACAAAAACAACATCTTTAAATGTTACCTCTAGCCATGATCTGATGTTAAAATACATTTTATGTACTATCACTTAAACACCAGCTTCTGTTTTACTTTCATAGAGTTGTTTGGTATGTCAGAAATTATGATAAGAGACACTGCCTAGGTTGAAGCTATCTGCCGAAAAAAATCAGCATCTCATTCAGGAAGAGCTTGATGATGAGACAGAACAGGTCTTCATAGTATAGGAAAGAGATCTATCTCGGGAATTACTTCAGAAGTCCTTTCATCATTTTTCTACAGGCAATGTCCATTCATAAATTTTGTGTGAATCTGTCAGAAGTCTGGGATAAATAATCACAGAATTCCTCAGTACCTGTAGGCTTGTTTTTCTTTCACTGTTTAACACCTAGGAAGGTCCTAAGGAACCTAAGTGGTATCCGGTTTCTGCTTACGTATCAAGTAGGAGGCAGGGAAGTTATTGACCTAGTTGCAGAAGCGTATCATACAGAAGATAGTCCTTCCCAGGAAAATCAGGATGGAAAATGGGGATAACAGTTCCTGTGCAGCACCTTATTTTAATAGGTACTCTAAAATATC
Source organism: Antrostomus carolinensis (assembly GCF_000700745.2). Lineage (NCBI taxonomy): Eukaryota > Metazoa > Chordata > Aves > Caprimulgiformes > Caprimulgidae > Antrostomus > Antrostomus carolinensis. The sequence continues at coordinate 23,022 of NW_010296227.1, read as the reverse complement.
ATCTCCCTCCAAACAAGAAATGCTTTTCACTATATGCATTGCACAAATTAATATCGATCTTGTATTGTAATAATGGTAACAATTTTCAAGTGTGTTTGTTGCTGCTGGAAAGGATTTTTAGCTATTATAGAAGAATAGATATTACAGAAGAATGCAAAAGAGTACAGACTGAGTTTTTAATTGGCTTTTGTCTAACATAGCAGTGAGGCTATTGCATGATGAAATGTGGTCTAAGAAAAACTTAAAGCAAGCACTGAATTTTATGGCTTGTCTTTGAGAATTCATGTAGATCAGGTGACACCTCAGATGCCTGCAGAAGGTGCCTTGAGGAGGATCCACACTGATATCCTATGAAAAGGTCATTTTCTAAGCAATGTGTAGCAACTCAATGCACTTCTATGATGAGGGGAAGGAAAGAAGCAGTAAAGCTTCAAGTTGTATCTTTTAGTTTCTTTCTTTCTTTCTTTGGTTACAATTATATTGTTCTCATAAGCAAGGGTGAAAGTAGATTAAATTAGCAAAGAACAAGTATGGTATCTACTAAAAGTGGCAAATGTCAGTAGCCAAGTGGCAAAGCAGAATCTAGCTACTGCAGGACTATGGATACACTTTATTTTCTAGGTCTGGTAGTGATCAGTATTTCCATTAATAACCAGGATACCACAATAAAGTGATGAGAAAATGTTAAAATTACATTGGTCAGGAAGGGGACTCAGGCCCTTTAGAAGACAGCCTCAGAGTTCAAAATGATCTTTGCAGTTTGCTATGATCATCAGTTGTGAAGTCCTGATACTAATGATAGTAGTGAATGGACGTTAGCAAATGGGCAAGCAAAGGAGAGTGAGCTTGCACTAGAGGTAGCTAATGTGCACTAGTGGCAATGGAAAGGCCTCTGCTGAGTATTAAACATCAATTTCATGATGACACTTAGGAAAACTTTAGGATCAAAATGACACCATCAAAATCACTATAAAATTTAGAAAATTTGAATGTGAAGACGGGCTAAAGGAATTTGCCTCTCATTAAAAAAGACTGCAACTGAATTTTACACTATAAAAGGTTGCTACTAATGAGCATGATCAATTGTTCTTTATGTCCCCTGAGTGCAGTACATTTAGTATTCAGCTTAATTTACAGCAAAGAAAATTTCTGATAGATCAGGAAAAGACACTTCTAACTATAAGGACAGTTAAAAGTCAGAACAGGGTATTTAATAGGCTGCAGAAACAGTATAATTTCAAGCTTTAAAAGAAGTCATACATACAGAAAGCCTGACTGTACTTGAATTGTCTCAAACCAAGGAGATAAATGATCTTCTGAGGTGAGGGTTGTACATCACATCCAGTTTATCAAGCAATCTGGGAGTTATTAGGCTTGTAGAAAATTCCCTCTATCTTGCTTAGCTATTCTTGACACAGCAGTAATAATGAAGTCAATATGTTAAACCAGGTTCCTGCTAGAACAGCTACTGACAATCACTAATATATAGAAAGATTCTAAATAAAAATATAAAAATAAAGCATAGAGATTATAAAGATAAATTGTAGAAATTGAGGCAAAAAAATAGTTACTAGTATATTAGAAGAATTGAAATGAATCTTAATGTAAAGATAATGGAGGATTGAGAGAAAAAGCTTTAGAAAACTATTTAAAAACCCTACGAAAACTACCAAATAAAACATGCCAGCCTTTGAAATATTACCCAAGGAGGAATTATGTAGCCAGAACATCAAGTGACCAGAAGGGTATCAAGAAAACATGAGGACATATCCAAGAAGGAAACAAAGAATCTTTAGAACTGCATGCAATTCTTACTTAAACCATGGGTCATGCTGAAGCTATCAGAGACACAGGAAGAAAATATACATAGAGAAGAAACTATCAGTCATCTATAATGAAAGGACAAAAACAATCCAGCTTCAGCAAAAAAAACCTAAACAAAACAAAAAAAACCCCAGATGTTCTTGCAAACACTAAGGTCCAGCAGAAGACAATGGCTTAGAAAGATCCCTCAAAGTAAAGCAGTAGAGCAGAGCTCAGCGGTCACAGAAGAAAAGCATGTTATATCCACCTGCATATCGTGTAAATAGTTAGTTAATGCATTTCTTAGACTGAACTGAGTAGGAATTGAGCAATAAAACTTTTCTATGTCAGTTTAGTCATGTAATAAGAGAACTCAGATGATCTTGCTTGCTCAGAAGAAGAGTTATTATTTTGTTGAAGAAAATGTTGAAGAAAAAAAAAATTGATTAGCTACTTTACTAATACTTATAAAATATTTCATATTGAGATCACAATATTGTTTTAGCCAGATTCCAACGTATTTATAATACAAGGGCAATGAAAAAGTTTGCAGTGTACTCTTCTGATATGCGTAAGGCTGACTTATTCCAGAAGACCTATACTACAACTCATGTTGGTTGTCTTAATTGCATAAAACTAGGCTGCTGAATGAGAAGATGGATGGAATGACTGTCAGAAATTAAAAGCTTAAAGAAATAAACATAAATTCAGGGAAAATAATAAAAAAATACAAAATCTGAGCAGGAAATGGCTCTTAGGAGAATGCCACAGTGACGAGGTTAGAATAACTTCAGATTTCTAGCTCAGTTCCTTCAGCTAGCCATGAGTATTCAGGAAAGGAAGTCTAGACAATGTTATGAAAGAAAGAGACAATGCTCAGGTGATATTGCTCAGTATGAGGCTTATGGAGTCAGCATTACAACAATTGCAAGGCAAAAGAAATTAAAAGAAAATACATATTATCTTAAACATGAGCAGATCAGTAGAATACCACAAATGTAGGGAAGAATGTTAGTGTCTTCCATGGATGTATGAACTATGATATTTTCCCCAAACTATCCAAACCAGAGAAAATAACTGAAACTATTCAGCTATACACTGCATAAACTGAAGTGTGTCCATTCTCCTTTTTCCTCTTACAAAAGACTACTAAACCTCATTCACTTTCTTGCATTAAAAATGAGAGAGATATTCTGCAGTTAAAGCGTCCTGACTGATCTGGATATTCTAAAAGCTTACTCATGCTGAGTTTTCAGAGGAGCTGTAGAGTGGAATTCTTTGAGACTGACAAATTACCTAAATGTGCTACAGAGTAAAAAGTAATGTTTTATAATTATGTCAGGAACAGAAAACTCTGTATTTGGAAGTTGGGATATCAATAGTAGAATCAATAGAATGCTTACATCATGTGGAACACCACTGAGAAAACCAGCATTCAGAGAAGTTAGTGAAACAATACTGAAAACAGACAAGCACAAGTATTTTGAATTCAAGAGAACTCTGAACTTAGGCAATATAGGCTGACAGGTATTATTATTCCTATGATAATTTATGAGTACTTTAAATGCTTTGCCCTATCACACTGATCTGTATAACTATAAAGAAGTAGATAGTCCTGTAACAAAATTCAGATCTGAAAAAATAATTTCTTTTAAATCATAGTATTGGAACATGGAATAAGAATGTTTTTTAATCTGTTTTGATTTTTGTCCACAGGTGCATATTGCTGAAATGCTCAAATTTCATATTTTGCAACAAAAATGCAGGAAAACAAAAGAAAATGAACTGACTTACCTAACTACCTTTTCTTGAAAAACATTCTGTGTGAAATTTTCTTCTCAGACAGAAAACTAGTTATCTAAGTTTCTGTCCTATCACAGATCCAACTTTCTTCTTATTGTGCCACAACTATTACATTTTAATGAACTGTGCTTATGTTTTAACATCCATCATTCTTCTATTGTTTTGGAAAAGAAATTGTATAGAGAGCCTAAATTTTCAGTTCTGCAGAAAAAAACAGAACAAACTTAATGAAGAAATTATATCCTCTGAGTTGACTACTGCAAACTGCCACCACTGTTGCTCCTCTCACAAGCTATTTTAGTGTAAACTAGAAATGTGTAATAGCAAATCAGTCCCATTGTTGCTTTTTCATATAGGTGTATCCTGTGAAAACATATTGCAATCTTTTCATATTCTGAATCTTTTAATTTTAACATTTAACATAACTGTTAAATTCAATATGAAATGAAAGGCTTTAGCCACAGGAGAAAAGACGAAGCCAGCCAAACATGGTCTTAAAACTTGAGGGAAAGAACTCGAAACATTGCAATTCATCTTTCCACAGGGTCTTACATATTCAAAGTGCTGTATGAGCATTCATTAGCAAAAAAATATCTCCTTTCATCCTCTCATGCTAATTACTGAAAGAAGTAGCAAAATGTTAGTAGTGGCAATGTACATGTACACTGCACAATATAGTACTCTACCGTGTATTAATTAGCATGAGAATAGGAGAGAAAACTTTTATTGGAAATATTCCAGGCATGTGAAAGCAATAGAAAGAGAAAATACTGTTCCAAAAGCCAAATAAAATAAGCAAATCTGAAGGAAATAGCTGGCTGCAATGTTTTGGATTTATTTAATTGTCATAGTGAAATGGGAAGTATTTTTTAATGATGAATCTCCATTCATTCTCATTTAACTGTCTGTATTCACAGAAAAGAGTAACTATCTGTTGACTGAATCTCAATGAAATATTATTAGTAAGTCATTTTCCATTGTAACCTTGTTTGTTCCTCATAGTGAGCTTGTAAATCACACAAGCTGAGCTCACTGCCTTTCTCAGATGCTGTGCAGAGTGAAGACTGTGATCTCTCAAACATTTCTTGGAATTTCTCTCTTCCCCTAGGCAATCTCTAACTGGAATTTTAATGTGATTTTCCACTGGTTTGTTTTATTTTAACAGTCTGTGGCAACATTTCTTTTTTGTTTTAATCAATTTTCCCACTAATTTTCTTAAAACTGCAAAACTTTATAATACTTTTAAGAATAACATCTGTTCGTTTCCATGGAGAAAATCTTATTTTATCTGTTATTTTCTTACCCCACTTGTAACTAATGAGTGAGTAAAACTGAGCTATTTTCTGGCAGAAGGGAGAATCACAGAATCACAGAATGTTAGGGATTGGAAGGGACCTCGAAAGATCATCTAGTCCAATCCCCCTGCCAGAGCAGGAACCTAAATGAGATCACATAGAAAGGCATCCAGGTGGGTTTTGAATGTCTCCAGAGAAGGAGACTCCACAACCTCCCTGTAAAAGTTATATAGTTGTTTAAAATTCTACCAGAGAAATTGTATTGAACTATTTTGAAACAAATAAAACCAAGAAATTATGACTGTTCAAAGATAATAGTCTAAATATGACCAAATATTTTGCTTCAAAACAAGCACTTTCATTAAATAAAAATATAAATTCTTGTACATCAGTCTTACTTCCGTCAAAGCCACATGTGGAAGATGCAGCTAAATTTTTCAATAACATAAATGCTTAGTTCAGTAGGAGGTGGCTTTTCTTCCACCACTTTCCTTGAGGTTTGAAACCTTTATGGTATGAGATACTACTTAAAAATGTAATTCACATCTGGTTTCTGAAGCTTTTAGGCATGAAGGAAGACAGAATATCCTAGCAAAAATCAGAGCTGATTAAGAGAAGAATGCAGCCACATGAAAAATTGTATTGCCACATGTGATTTAATAACATAGATGATGACTTAAAAAAATGGAGTAATATTTTGGTGTTTATTCACCCAGAGATGCAAGGGTGTGCCTGAACATTGCAAACTGATTCAATGGACTAACATACTGCAGGTATCAGTTATACATATTCCTTCTTACTGATTTGTCAGAAGGTTTCTTCCCTGACAGAGAAAGTCTTTCTTTTTCATACATTTTTTTTTTAAAGCATAGACCATTTCAGCCTCCTTCATGTTTTTGTTAGCAAAAGGGTTAATTGCAGCCAATTGCTCTGATACATTTTTTCCATAAGTACTTCATAATCTATCTTTTATGGGCTCTCCTAACACCATAAATACACGGTATATTTTGGACAACCAAGGAGGTAACAAACACAGTTAGTTCTCTGTAAAGCCCCAAAATATATCTATGATATTACATAAACAATTGATAAAAAGTAGATATCACTAATAAATGGTATTGATCAATATCTCTATGCATTTCAGATAATTGAATTTAAGATTAAGCTCTCTGTGCTCTGCAATGAATCTCCAGGGTATGGAGATAGCTACGGTCATTTTCTAGGATTTTTTTTTTTCCCCTGCTAATTAACTGTCTTTCCTAAGAGAATCAAGAATTCATGTTCATTGTAAAAAAATATCACATTGCATAGCAGAAAAATATGATTAATTTAGAATTTAATATTCAGCTTTCAAGTTTAATTCATCACACAAACCTTGCACATTTTGCCATCAGTAATTAAAAAAAAAAAAATAAAAATGAAAGAGTCCAAGCTTTTAGACTTGCTGGTAGTAAATATTGAGTTATATTTGGATGCAGAAGAAAAATCTCAATTAAAAAAAAAACAAACAAACCAACCTGTCACTTTGCAAGTAATTTTTGCTCATATAAGTAATTCAAATTGAGAATAATTTGTGAATATATTTTATTCTGAGATATTAAAAACTAATTGTAACCTTCTGAAATTTCAGGTTTGTAATTCTCAGTTTTCTGCCTGCAAAAAGTACTAGTATATGGCACTGAGCTCTCTCACTACTGTAGCAGAGTCATATTTCATATGCAAGTGAAATTATTTATTTACTTTGCCACTTTGTCAATAGTGAACTTCAGAGTTTGGAATTCAGCAAAAGAAACAAATAAATGGAAATATTTATATGACATAATCTTCTTTGTTTACAACATATATCCTATACTTGCTTGTATCTTCTTGGTGCTCCTAGTAAGACAAAACTCCAAATCATTTTCTTACCTGAAAGCAGACATTAAAATGTGCCATCCAGAAATCAGGTGAAACTGAAGATTTCTTCCTTGTTCACATGTTCAAATAAGAGAACAATGTAACTCTGTTGCGGAGGTGTTATGGTTTGTGGGTTGTTTTTTCTTTGTTTGGTTTTTAATTTTTTTTTCCCGTGTTTGGTACTTTACGAAAATTATTTCAAAGCAGTGAAATAATAAAATAGATAGATAGATAGATTTTATTCTCTGGCATTTCAGAGAGATTTGTTTAAAAATGTATCTACACTATGAGAATACACATACTCTATTAACACAACTCAAGAGATATGTTTAGGACCTCATATAACCATCAGTCTTACTGCCTGAAGTATTAAAAACTAGACATTTTTGTCTTTCAAAGGTGTTTGTATTTTCACTGTCTCCACTTTGACTTTCTTGGACTACAGCACTTATTCTACATGGATGATTCTGCAAAATACTGTTGTTTAAAATATATGCAAGGTATAGGTAAACAGATACAACAGGTGCCATCTAAAACAAGCACCATCCATAAGAAATTGTCAGACAGAGCACCTATCAGAAACTAATATAATAAAAATCCACGTAAATGTTATCACAAAGCCATTAAGATCTTGCATGCATCATCTTCGGGATTCCAGCATCTGGAGTAAAGCCAGTGGAAAAATCTAGAGACCAGAACACCATTACTGTGTTTCCCAGTACTGGAGACATTAGCTAGCAGTGACTTTGCTCCAGTTCTGTGCTGTGCATTGTGCCAGGGTTTCTTTGCTCTATTTATTAAGCTGGTGACAAAGTCAGTGCTAACTCTGGCATTGCAGTTCTGATTGCAGTCAAAATTGGTTGCTGTGGTCAGAGGAGCCAAACTGAGAAAGTGGCAGCATACTGATCATCTCTCAATAATTTTCCATTCAAACTTACTTGGGGAATGTGTGGGAGGAAGGAGACTTTTCAGCACACAAACAGTGAATGAACTGCAAACCAAGCTTCCATTCAGCTAAGTTTTATCATCTCCTTTTAACCTGGGGGTCTGTCGGGTCCAGTGTGCTGGGGCAACTAAGAAGCAGTGACAATGGAAAACTGCCTGTGGTGGGGAGAAGGGATGCTCAAAAGAACAAGGAGGGAGAGATCCCAGCAGCAAAATTTTTAATGTTGTTATCATGTTTCTACATCCCCTACAACATATGCGACTATGCAGAGAACTAAGGCATTGCTGGGGGATCCACTCAAGCTGTCCTAGGCAGCAGTAGTAGTTTATTTGGATTTGTAGAAAACGTATAAATAAAGATACTTGGATGTCATCTAGCCCTTTCCCTGGCCCAAAGGCAGGGTCCACTGAGAGGATTCAACAGGTAGAGCTGATGTTGGCAATACTGAGTTGCAGTCAGCCCAGCATATCAGCATCTGCTGCGATATGAAGAGCTGAGACAGGAAGGTCTAATCCTACCCTGCCTGCCCTCACGCCCCCCCCCCCCCCAAAAAAAAAACCCCAACCCAAAACCAACCAACCAACCAACCAAAACCCCAAAACATTCCTTCTGTTCCTATGTTTTACTCTTTCTTGAGAAGTCCAGTCCCTCAGCATATTGGTGAAACTCATTGTCACCACAGTTCATTGTTACATCTATACTAGTAAATTTAATCTGCCTAAGGCATGGTCTAAAGTATATGCATGACAGCATCTCTCCTATCCAGAGGTTACCTTGCTTTCAGGCATGGTTGTGGCTTGTGCCAAATAATGCCGGTCTGAAAACCTGCTCAAGAGATAGCACAAGCCAGAGATGCTTCCCAATGTGAAAAAAACAGACCCTGCAGAAAGATTAGAGTTTAGTCACACAGACATAAACTGGGCTGCAGCAGGGTCACAGAACAGGATGTGACCAGGTTGGGTTTTTTGGTTGGTTTTGGTTTGTTGGTGGTTGGTTGGTTTTTGTTTTTGTGTTTGTTTGTTTGGGGTTTTTTTAATATTAGTACAGTTATAGCCACTAGGAAAATGAGCCACAAATCTATTTTTCCTTCAACTTTTTTCATCTTTGATGGTCTGGGATCAATCTTCTTTCTTTTGGCTCACATTTCCATACTTGCTGTTGCAGAAGCAGGGATATGTGCAAATGCGTATTTCCAGCATTACAGAATTCATCAGTCACAGATTTTCTGTACTCGGACCAGAAGAAAAGCAGGTTCATGGCAGGACATGAGGCTGGGTCCATATTTCTAGAATTCTATCCTAATAACCGAATCTTGGGACTTTCCTCTATGCTACCCAGCAAGCCTTTACTGCATGACCCTGTCTTCATGGCATTTTGTTAAAAAGGTGATGTTGCATTCATACCCTAAATCCTTTAGTGCACTCTGAAATCTGTCAAATCAGTCATGTTTCCACATTTACAGTATTTCATAAACAACCCAAGGCAGCTTGACGGCATGAATTACATGCTAAAAAGGCACTGTATAGTCACCATACTGTAAACATAACAGTACTCCTAAGATTGCCTGTGATAAATATATGTAAGTATAGAGAGGTGCTTATTTCTTTTCCAGGAGAAAAGAAGATTATGTGATGTGATAAGGAGATTACTTAACTAAATTTTGAAACTGTTACTAACCATTTCTGTTCTGTTCCAAGCAGTTCCCTATCACGCTTGAAAAATTCCTTTAAGTCTGCTAAAGGCCCTCTGAATACTTCATAATGTTGACTTCTTCCTACTCAATAATCATATAAGCCACCCTACCATCAATATGAAATTATATAACATTCCTATGGCAACTACAGCAGCTGCTTACATGGGAAATTGATATTAGGAGAGTAACATTTTTAGCTATTGTCTAATACAATTTTGCTGGTGGAAATATCAGAGGAATGGTACCACTGTCAAGTGGTGCAGTTCCTTGTGGCACACCAAGGACTGATCTTTGGAACTGAGGAGTGCTGTGTTAAGTGGCCACTAGGAGCCTAATTAACATTTTCACTTAGCACCACTCTCTTAATCTGAGAGCCAAATCAGATTTGTATTCCAAGGCATTGCTTCTAAAACAATAAATCAAACTGAAATATTCCTTGGCCATCTTCCAATGAGCTGCTAAATGCTAGTTGCCTCCAAAAAGTGGAAATTAGCATCATTTATCAATGCAGGGAGGAGGTGGGGGTGCAGGTGGGGGAGGGGAAGCATAAACTGTGCACTGTGACTATATTGTCACTACCTATCTACATTTTTCATCCTCTCTTACTGTCAGTCATTTTGAAAAGTTCTGAAACACTGCTGAAGAACAAGAGACAGATTAAGATCCCTTGTAATATTATTTTTTAAAAAAAATAACAATTTTTCAGTGATTTCAAGACCTTAGTCCTCACACAAAACCCTGTAACAGCAGCAAACTAGATTCTCTAGGTGCTGATTTGGCAGTATTATGCCAATTTGCACCAACTGACATCTAGTGCATTACATTTTGCAAAGAGTATATGCAAAGTTTGGGTATGTTCTAGCCCTGATGTTGCATAGGCAAATATATGTTCCATGTAACAAACTATTGTCTGCCTGTATTACTTTTTATTACCTACTAGCAAAGCAGGTCAGAAACTCAAGCATCTAATCTATCATTTAGGAAAAGCTTTTGAATTTCCTACAGTCCTTAGAGGATTTTGGGTCTTCTAAACTAATCAAGGATTTATGAGAAATAAATACTACATTATGTCTGTGACAGATTATTTTTTCTCCTCACTAATGATTCTCTGGCCAGTGTGAGAACTGAGGAATGTTATTGGATGAAAAATAGCTATTGTAATACATTGCTTAAAGGAAATTATACCAGAGAGAGAAATGAGAGAGGACCTTTCCTATGGGTGGTCATACAACTGTAAAATAGACATGTTTAGATATCGTGATCGTGGAAGCTTATTTGTTTTGAATATTATTTGTATTTTAATGAATACTGAAAACATTTTGTGTTCAATAACTTTGTTAATTGCACAAAATTCCATGTTGTGCAGCACATCTAAGGAAAAGATGAAGAGTTTTAATTAATATAAAAAAGCTCCATTGGCATGGATGAAGTCACATTAGTTTATATCAGCTGAGAATCTATCACAAAAAATGAGATGTGGCTAATGGTTGTGAAGCACAGCTTTTTTGTAAGTTGTGGAAGACAAAAATGTGATATTTTTAGAAGCAATATTGTAAAAGACATCTTATGCATACATGATATTAATGGCACAAGACATTAAGCTCTGAATGATTGCTTTTCCCTCTGTGCATACCAATGTGTTAGTTTATATTTAACTGATATCTCAGATGAGTATCTGTTCTTTCACCTCTTTTATTTTTGTAAGATGTTTTCTCTTTTTTCTCTTTTACACATTTTGCTTGTTTGCCTTGATATTTTTAGGGTCTGCACATTCGTTCTGGGAATAGGTTTTGTTTTTCAGGATGAGTCATGCCCACCCTCTTTCTCTCATCCATACAAGCACACAAGCAGAACTGAAATGTCCCTTATGTCTTCAGAGCAGGAAGACATTCTCTTGGTAGCATCTAATTTATTTTGGCTCACAGAGCTCTTATCACAGGTGTACAGTGAACAAGAGCTACTTCTGACTCCTTTACAGGTGGGTTTGGTTTTGGTTTGTTTTCTTTTCAATCCCAATGGAGATAATCTTTGCTAGACACACACTTCTTTTATGACCTGTGGACTAATGCAAAAGCTATTGCTGTCCTTACTGTTTAGTAAAGTAAGTGCTTATTTATTCTTGTATAATTTTTCTATGCTTCTCAGATTGAGATGTTAATATTCAGTGCATGACCACATATAGCTTTATAGCTAGTGTGCTATATGTCTCCACCGAGAATTTTATCTTTCATGATTTTTGTAATAACAGTGAAGTTTTTAGTACTATTGTGCATGTTTTGTACACAAGTAGTATTTTAATCTGTTGCATTTCTCTGTATTTCCCTTGAACTGATTGCTATCAGTTATCATAAATGTAACACCTTTTGCACTTAGGACAGTGACACTTCTGCTTCCTTGATGCACGCACATGCATGTGATGCATACATGTAATGGACAGGAAAGCAGCAAGTCCTAAAGACAATATATTGGAAATACGTCTTCTTTTATAAATATGTGTAGCTATCTTAATCAGCATTTTTGCTTTTCTTTTCAGTGAAACATTTATGGATAAAACTTCACATTAAAACTTTAGCTATTGACAGAATTAGAAAGTATGTTTATTTGAATAATTAAATTGGCATACTCACAGTAAGCATAGCTTACTATTTTTCTTTTTATTTCAGTCCTGGTCACAATATGTAAGAGAACCTTTTTTTTCCACTTCCAGTTCCCACACTTCACTCAATTTTTCTTGTTAAATTTGATTAAAATCTCTTGAATGGAAGCAATTACACTGATTCCTTAAATTCTCTGTCAAAGAAAGAAGGTTTCTGAAACAGAGTGGAAGGAACTATCTTCAGGTTTACCTGTCCTTTGTTGTTAAATCTGCCAATCACTTTCCAGAGATAATGTGAAAACAGGAGGAGAAGATGAGGAGGGAAACAAAAACATGTCAGAAAAAATACATATACTTCTGTTTGTAATTTACTTTTTTAACTTCATGGTCATAAGACCAAAACTAAAATTATTTTAAATTTGTGTAATTTGCATTCCTTTAGTCCTTTCAGTTTGTTTGCACTGCTCTTTGTGAGGTAGACTCACAAGGATATTATCCTCAGCTAGTGTAAATCATAACAGTGCCAGAGTGGATGTATGAAGTTTATAAATAATTGTATTTTTTGAACCTTCAGAGTCACAGGAATATACTGAAATCACAGGTCTACATGGAAATGTAGCTGGAAGCCTTCTTATCATCTCCAGATTTGTCCACTGATTCTAACTGAACTTGAGAGATGAAGCTTGCATGAACTGCATATGGAAGGATCAAGAGAGAGAGATGTAAAAGGGAAAGCAAATGTATAATGTGTATGCATCAGTTCAATGCACAAAAGTGATATGATGAATACTTTATAAGCCTAATTTATAAGTGTGCCCTGACTCCCTCAGTGTGCATTGTTTAAATTCAAAGTTTGTACATCCTGTATGGTGTACTCAGATTGTATCAACATCTCAGAGTGTTTTGTCTCATTCCTAGCAACAGAATGTGCTTTTTGTACACATTTTGAAGAATAAAATGAGCCCTGATGCTAAGATACACAAAGAGGATATTGCTGTGAACTTCCAAAGTATGTTGACTCATTTCCTTCAATTCTTCTCATTGCTTAAAAATCTAACACATATGATAATTTTTGTCAGCTTAGTTACAATATTACTGTTAATCATTTGATGAAAAAATTGCAGATCTCACACACAGCTAATGTAGGCCAAGATAGAGCAGCTCAGGACTATATCAGTGGATATATTATAATTTACATTTTCATTGTCTTCTTGAATCATTGTCCTGCAAAGTAAAGACAGAGATGAGTGGCTTTCTCGAAGAAGTGACAGGCAGGACATCTGCCTTTATGGAAGAGTGATATGTCCAAAAGTGTACCTTAAAAATTCCTCTCTTAGCAATGGCATGTTCTAACATCAGAGGAAGCTGTACCTCCTCATCCACAGATTACCCCAACCAAAAAGCCCAGGTAGTGCTTGGAAAGTTACAGGTACAAAACCATTAACCGGTATGAGATTCTTAGGTGAATCAGTTGCATTAATTTTCAAGTAAAAAATAATTAACTATATACTGATAAGGATTCTTGTCTTCTCAATGAATGGTTAGCTAATTCATAACTACTGTCTTCTCAAATGCATAAGATGTACAAAGTTAAGGATACAAAATATTATGGGCAACTCTATGGAGCTGCACATTTGTCCAATGTCTGACTTTAGATTCAGAGGTGATGAAGGGAAAAAGGACCATAAAAACTAAAAGACTAACATTAAAGGTAAGTAGTGTTTATGCAAAAGCATGTATCCTGATCTGTCTTACTAACAAGGCATTCTGCCAACAAGAACTAACAAGTCTTCTCATTCATGCACTGAAGAATATATTTTCCCAGATCTTTTCCAAATACAATATACTCTTATAATTTATTTTAGATTTATAGGGGGCTTTTTACTTCTTTAAACTTGGGTGTACTGAAAAAATAATTTAATTTAGCTTTCCAGTCAAATTACTTTTTAAAGTTTTCATGACGTCGTTAAGTTTTTGCTGTAAATTCTAAAAGGAAATTTTTGTCTTAAGGAAAACTCAAACTCTGTTTTATCTTTTTTACATTATTAAAAAAGATTCACAGTATCGTTTTTTCCTCTTGCGATGTCTAAGTCTTCAAACAAATTTGGCCATATATAGTCTCTTTTCTGAGGAAACATTGAAGAATTAAATGTTTAATGGGTAGGATAATATAAACTCAAGCTTATATAATTACAATACAGTATATGTGGTTGTAAATCTGCATTGTTTCTTTCAAAAAGTACCTGTATAATTGTCCAGAGAAAACACATTCAAAATTTAGGATGCTAACTTTCATGAATCATTTAAAGAGTGCAAAATTATGACAGCTTTACCAGCTGCTATATCTTTTAATAATAATATTGATCCTCTTTTTCCTCTTTCTTCTGTTTTAAAAAATGAATGTTATTCCAATAAAAGAGTGTGTGTTTACTTAAGAAATATGATATGAGGATTTGATAAAATTATTTTAATCACTGAAGCACTGTCTAACTAGCAGAAATTTAACTGAAGGTTTAGTTAAATCAGAGGTATCAGGATCTATATCCTTCAGCAGCAAGGGTGAAACAAGTGGTAGTGCTGCTAGGATGCTCTTAGAGCATAAGCAAGATAAGGGAATAATAAACAAGAAGAGAATGTAAGGATATTTGCTGACAAATGAACACTGTGATTATGAATATTAAAAGCCTCTAAAGAAAGGTATTTGAAGTAGTCTGTGTACATTTTTTGTATAGCACAGAGAATGAAATAAACCTAGAGCAGTGAGTTGATAAAGCTCCTACCGAGTAGAGGTAGGGTAGCTTGGGTCCTCATGCCTGTGCAGAGTAACTTACATGATTCCCAACACACAACTTCAGATCTCAAATCTCTCAGCTTAGGGAGGTGCCAAAAATGAAGACCCTGTAACTGTCTTGGATCTATGAAAATTCAAACTGCAAATTCAACCATCTGAAAAACTGTAGATCTTAGAAGAGCCACTAGAGAAGGTTACATTTTCTATTTTTGCTGGTGAGGACAGAAAGAATATTTTCTATTTTATCAAAATGAGGAGAAAAGTCCCTCAGCAGAATATTTTGGATTCTATAGCCTTTTGGAGGTGCATGACATTTTCTATGGAAATCTGTGCTATACTACTAGCACACAATGAAGATTTAAAATACAGGAGGCAGGTACATACTCAAGGACATAATATATGCATGATGGAATAAAAGAGAAATGTCACTGTAGCACAAAGAAGTTAGTAGAGGTGATCCTTCTAAAATCTTTCAGAGCCAGAGGGGTTGGGAAAGGAGGTGTCTTTTATATTAAAAGGTCATTTTTGTCTAGCAGTCTAGAGTTATTCTGGTAGACAATCTGTTTTGCCCTCTACATTTTTTCCATTCTTTCAAGTCAGTGTCTTTAGCACTCAAAACCAGGTGGAAGGAAATGTTTACTTTGGAATGTTAAAGAACTGTCTTTTCACTTGTTTGTTGACCAAAAAAAAAAACAAAAAACCCCAAACAAAACAAAAACCAACCAACCAACCAAAAAAACCCCCAGAAAACCTCGTATGCTAAAATCGATATATTATGAACACATACATGTGTATAATGTATACATATATACATACAAACATTTAGGTTGAGAAGACCTTTAAGATCATAAAGTCCAACTGTAAAACTAAAACTGCTAATTCCAAAACTAAACCACGCCCCTAAGTGCCACATCTACATGTCTTTTAAATGCCTCCAAGGACAGTGACTCAACCACTTCCCTGGGCAGCCTGTTCTAGTGCTTGGCAACCCTTTCAGTGAAGAAAACGTTCCTAATATCCAAGCTAAACCTTCCCTGGTGCAACTTGAGGTCATTTCCTCTTGTCCTATTGCTTATAACTTGGAAGAAGAGACTGACATCCACCTCTCTACAAGCTCCTTTCAGGTAGTTGTAGAGAGTGATAAGGTGTCCCCTGAGCCTTCTTTTCTCCAGACTAAACAACCCCAGTTTTCTCAGTTGCTCCTCATAAGACTTGTGCTCTAGACTCTTCACCAGCTTTCTTGCCCTCCTTTGGTCATGCTCCAGCACCTCAGTGTCTTTTTTGTAGTAAAGGGCCCAAAACTGAACACAATACTTGAGGTGCAGCCTCACCAGTGCTAAGTACAGGAGGACAATCACTTCCTTAGTCCTGCTGGGCACACTATTTCTGATACAGGTCAGGATGCCTTTGGCTTCTTGGCCACAGCTCATATTCAGATGGCTGTTGACCAACACCCCCAGGTCCTTTTCTGCTGGACAAATTTTCAGCCACTCTTCTCCAAGCCTGTAATGTTGCATGGGGTTGTTGTGACCCAAGTGCAGGATCTGACACTTGGCCTTGTTGAATCTCACACAGCTGGCCTTGGTCCATCGATCCAGCATGTCCAGATCCCTCTGTAGAACCTTTCTGCCTTCAAACAGATCAACACTCCCACTCAACTTGATGTTATCTGCAAACTTAGTCACTGTGCACTCAATCCCCTCATTCAGATTATTGATGAAGATATTAAACACAACTGGCCTCAACACTGAGCCCTGGGGAACATCACTAGTGACCAGCTGCCATCTAGATTTAACTCCATTCACCACAACTGTTTGGGCCTGGCCATCTAGACAGTTTTTAACCCAGTGAAGAGTACAAGCCATGATCCCCTGGGTTCTCCAGGACAATGTTATGGGAAATGGTGTCAAAGGTTTTACTAATGTCCAGGTTGTATTGGGTTTGAGTGACAAGGTTTTTGTTGCAGGGTAGCTACAGTGTTGGCTCCTGTTAGAAGCTGCCAGAAGCTGAAATTTCTGAAATTGCTATTTGTACAAAAAAATCCCACAAAACTCAAAGCCATGAAAATTAATTGTTAAGAAAATTCCCGAGATACTATGTTTTACATATTATATCTTTCTACCTTAAAAGATTTAAAGCTGTGTCTAATTTGGAAAAGTGAGACTGTATTTTATAGTGAAAAATTTACAATACAGCCGTGTGTCTCTAATGCCTATAAAGAATGATGGTTGTCCAGATATCTATACTACTATTTTTTAAAATTGCTGAATTGCTTTTGCGATTAATTTATATATCTGGTACTAAAACTGTTTTTTGTTAGTAAAAAACCCCAAAACTTCACTTAGCAGACCTGTACATGATGTAAAAGGATGTTTCAACTCAAAGTTTCAGTGGGATGAAAGACTGGGAACAATTTTCAGCAAGAACTAAACAGCTCCTAAAGCCTATTTTAATAGATTATAAGGTGAAGTAAAATTATTAGGATCTTCAGATCTGACCTAGTCCTTGACAGACAATGAAATATTTCCCTGAATTAAGTCTTGAATAAATTAAGCAGAAATTTAGGAAAATGAACAAACAAACCACCCCCCAAAAAACAGGAAAAAAAACCCAGAAAAAACACCAAGAAAATTTCCTAGTTCTGATTTCAGCATTTCAAGAAATACTAAATTCAATACATCAACTGACAAGTTGTCCTATCAACATCCTATTCCAAACATGCTTACTTTCTAATCTTAATTTATCTAGCTTCAAATTTAAGACTTCTAGCTTACAAAAACCCTGCTAAATTGACAAGCTCCTCAAAGTTTCCTTCCTCTAGTACCGAACCCAGAAGCTACTCTGCCCTGTTTGACATTTCTCAGGGCCCATGCGTGAGGCTGGAACTATACTGTACTGACCAATGTATGTGGTGTATACGTGTGCTCTGTGGGCATGTGCCTGCTGGGAATACACACTCAGCCTCACTGCTGGTTGGACCTGGGGGCATGGAGCTGCAGCTGCCTCCTCACTGCAAAATTCGGCAATTCCTAACCAACATGTCTGCCACTGCAGCAGAGACTCATTTCCTGCAGACCCATCCAGTGTGACCCTGAGTGTTTTCAGAGCCATGGTTTACCAGGAGAGAGTTCCTATGGGAACTGACTGCATTCAAAAACCCTTTGCTGAGATGCACAGTTAGTAACCTGTGAAGATTTTTTTCTTGACCAGTATCCAGTCATTCTTCTGCCTCCATCTGCTTCTGTACTTTGAGAATCATTTGAAGACTGTATCAGTAATTATTTTTCCACAAGACATTCATAACCTCTTTGAACAGCTTAGAGTCAAAAACTGATCCCCGTGAATCAACCTCCGTGGCCACTTAAGTCCTGTTTATAATTACACTGAGCTCTTATTTAGATAACTTTTAACAGACTTTATGTATAATATGCAGATTTTGTAATTGTTTCACATTGTTTATCAAGATACTGTGACATATCAGGTCAGAATAGAAATCCACGAATATTACAGTAACAGTACCTTTACAAGTCAAATTTGTATACACCAAAAAAGCCCTCAAGTTACTTTGACAAGATCTGTTTTCCACGAACAGATGCATTGATTTGCATTAATTAAATTACTGTCTTGTAATTCTTTATAAACTGAGTACTATATCAGGTGGGGGTTTTTTGGGTTTTGTTTTGTTTTGTTTTGTTTTTTTCTCAGACTGATTTTATTAGGACAAGCTTATAACTAAATAGGTTATTCTATTTATTATTTTTTAAAAATTGGCACAACATTCATTTTTTTTTCCCCAGATATTTCCTGAATGTCCTCCATGTTTCAATACTTTTGAAAATCAGCTTTGACAGTGGAGAGAACTCCTCTGACAATTCTGTTATAATTCTCTGACACAAATTACATAGACAGGCTGATGGTACACCCGAGTGAGAGGGAGAAAGAGCTTAACATCCTTCAGAGTAACTCTGGTAATGGAATTTTTTTTTTTCCATTGACTATCATGGGACTATATTATCTGGATATTTCCCACAAAAGAACAGAAATACTGAAGGAAACCTTGTACTTTGTCCAATGATAATAATTGTGGATTCATTATATTCTATTTTATTCCGTGTTCAAACACAAAGAAGACATGCCCCAAACAGAAAATTACCCACATATTTTATTTGCTGATTTACTACTGGAAACTTTGGGTCCATGACTTAGGATATTGTGTTGAAACATCTTTGCCATGATGGGCATGGGTGGGAGTATTCCCAGGAGGCCTCCTGAAGCTCCACAGTCACATTAGCCCACGGCCAACAGATCATGGAAAGGCACAGAAACATTAACTTCACTAAAGCAGCTGAAGGGTTGCAATTACATTCAGCTCACTTCACTGTTTCTTCACTTTTACATAGTGGTTGGTCACATTTGTACTGGAACGAAACCGAAAAAGAAGCTCAGTCAATAATATGAAAAAAATCCACTTGATGGGTATCTTAACCCTTCTCCATTCGCCCTAGACCTGAAGTATGCATTACTCCTATTCACAGTGTGGAAAGACAGGTCAACTGCATTGCTTCTAGTTACTTTATGTAAGCAAAGAGATTTATTATTTTTTCCTTAGTCTTTAATAATTTATATTATTCTGAGATGCTAACTTCTTATTGTGTTGACCAGAGGAATTACACATAGTAATCCCGGGTGACTAAGCTCCATATCTGGAGGGATAAAAGAGAAAGAGGGATATAGAAAAAAAAAAAGGATAAAAGAGCTGTCTCTTCTCTTTGCAAAGAGAATGGACAGCTAGGGATTTACATGTATTCTAGGTTTAGGAGCCATTTTTTGTTTGCTATTACAGGTTTTACTTTATTTTATAATAGTTTTTAATCTTAATCAGAAGTTTGTCTTTGTAAAATTTACAGCTATAATAAAAAAAATGAAAATATTTGAAAAATGTGTAAAACACAGCATTTGTGTAAATTTAACATTTTCCTTTTAATGACTATTAGGTTGTACAGTTATAATTACAATATTCCTAACTGTGTTGGGTTTGGGGCGGGAGTGACATATTTTTAGTAGTGGGGGAAAGGAGAAGCTGGGAAGCTTCTTCCCTGTGAGAAGCTTCGTGAAGCTTCCCTGGCTCCAAGGTATACCCACCTCTAGCCCAGGCTGAGCTAATTAGCATTAGAGAAAACTCACCTCTTTGAATCCATATTTATGAGGGGAAGGACTGTCTTGAAAAGATGAAGGTGGAAAGAACCTGGGGGGGAGGCCATTGACTTGAACAAAAGACGACCACTCGCCTAAACAAAGAGAGAGCTCTATTGCCAGGAGGAAGGAGGAGGAGCGGGAGGACAGAGAACCTCAGACACTCAGTTCAACACACATGGAATAGGAGAAGGTAAAGGAGGTCTCCTGCAGCCCATAGAGGTTCAAATGCAGAGCACATACCCCACAGGTAGGCCATGGAGGACTACATGCTGGAGTAGAAAGCCAGGCTTGAGAGCAAGTGTGACTCTATTCAGACCTCCCAGAGCAGGAGGGGATCCCCAGAGCCAGGGTGGGAGGAGGTGTGCCGGACCGGAGGCTTGTCTGCAGTCCATGAATGTCCTCATGCTGGAGCTGGGAGCTGAGCCCGAAGAGATCCATGACTCCATGGGAAGCTCATGTTGGAACATCTTGTTCCTGGACTTTCATGCTGGGAAGAGCGGCCGAGAAGAGCGGCAGAGGTGAACTGACTGCAACCCCAATTCCCTGTCCCCTGTGCCGCTGTTGGGGAGAAGGTAGAGAAATCAGGAGCAAAGTGATTTGAGCCTGGGAAGAAGGGAGGGGTGGGGGGGAAGGTGTTGTATGATGTGGTTGTTATGTCTCACTGTGTTACTTGGGTGATTAACAATTCAAATTGATTTTTCTTCCCCAAGCTGAGTCTGTTTTGCCTGTAACCATAACTGGTAAGTGAGCCGTCCCAGTCCTCAGTTTTAAACCGTGCCCTCTTTGTTGTTATTCCCTTCCCATCTCACCTGTGGGTGAAACCACCACACTAACAGTAATGGTCCTATAAAAAACTAATTCCAAACTGTTTATTCAAAATATTATGTAACAATATTAAAGTAAATTTCCTGTTAGAAAATCCAAATGCATCTCTAATATTTTCCCAATATTTCAAATCCCTGTTTGCATTCTGGCTCACAAGTTTTTAAATTTTATGATGCAGAATTACATTTTTTTGTGTGCGTTTTGTGATTAATTGCATCTGCAAAGCTTGAGTCTGCTGATTTTTTACATCTATAATCAGCTGTGCAATCAGATAACTAAAGGAGTTGAATAACTCAACTAGTTTACATGCACTTCCAAAAAAACCCACAGGTATCAGAGGGGAAAAGTATCATGCTATCATTAGTGAAATATAATCAAAAAGTTAATGGTCATGCTTTGGACTTCAGAAAGGGGTATAACACTATAATGGTGATGATTCTCTCTCCAAGCATTTTGCATACACAGACAGTTCTGCTTTTCTGGCACAAGGAGCTCCACGCACTGAAGGTGGCTATTGATACCGTATCAAGATGGTAAGGTCTTGAATTGCTGTCTGGCCACTCTGCAGTGATCAGTTGATCACTGATTGTATGCACATTCTGCTCATTGCTGTTGATACCTTTCTCCTGTCTTTCCCTTTGGAGAACATGACTAATGGCAGATATTTTATCATGTAGAAGTTTTTCTAGCATCTGATAGTCTAGTTATTCATCCTAACTGCACATGGCAAGTGTGGCCCATGCAATGGTTTGGCATTGTGTTTCCAGGAGTCCCAGTGTATTAGTTTTAGTCTTCAATAATGAAAGTGATTTGTGTTCAAGATCACCAGGGATAACTGTGACAGCATGCTGGGCTGTAAACCAAGAAATCACTGTAAAACAAAGATCTTGGTACTGTTTCCCCAAAAGACTCCTTGATGAGGTGACAAATTTTACCTTCTGACAAATAAATCTCAGCTTGTTTTCCATTTAATTAGTAGAATGCACTTTTTTCTTTTCATATTTGAAATGGCTTGTGTTTTCCCTGGGTACCTTTTAGGTCAGAATCTGATATCAAAGACAAGGCCTCTGTCTAATGCATAAGTGCAAACAACTGTGGTTACTTGGAATTCTTGTAATCTTTAGTTTTGAATGGATTGTCTAAAATTTTATGAGACATTTCTTTGGACATTTTAATTACAAAGACATGAGTTACTGAATAAAGCAGATAAGAACAATAAATTTTTACTTTTTATACAGGTACAAACCTCAAATATCAAAAAAATAAAAATAATTTGGCAAGAACAGTTGAAGGTTTTTTCAATTATCAAGTCAGATAGGATATTTATTCAGGTGAACATCCATACATTTGAAGAGAGTATTTGTCTTAATACTTTTGATATAAATCTAACAGAACTGAAAAATACTATATCAAGAATGCCATCGCAGCTGTGGAACCCAGAGGAAGATTACATTTAATCACTAGTATTAGAGTCAAATATATGTTGACGACTTCTTATCTTCAAAGATGAATTCATGCAAGCCAGTGTTCAATCATATCAAAAGTACTGATCTACTGTTAAGAATTTAAAACATATTTTAATTCTTGCATTTAACTTTTAGTACATGCTAAACCCAAATGTTTGTATGTGGCAAGGGGAGAGGAAGAACAAGGTAAAAGGGGAGAGAGGGAGATGGGCTAAAAGGAAATTGCCTGCATATATTTGTGTGAAGTATAGCCCATTTAAGAGAGGATTTTATGAGTTGCAATTACCTGTACCTCTTGTGAGAGATATTATTCTTTCATTTTAGACATCACAGTCAAACAAGAAATGTGTGTGGCACCCTTTTAGTCTTATCACTACCACTGAACCAGGTAAGAAGACAGTATCATGATTTGTCATAAATCACCACAGTATGCAGTATTGTTTTAAATTTTCTACAGAACTGTATGAACAATTCTACAGCATATGTAAATATACATAATTTAACTGTTGATGAAGTTTGCCTAGTGTCATGGCACCAAGTGGATTGGACATTTAGCTATAGAACAAATCGAGTGCAAAGCAGCACTGGAATTCTTCCAGTAAAACTCAACCCTTCTGGAGTCAGAAGTTTGTCTAGTCTCTAATATTCACTTGCCCCTAACAGGGGCTTAGAAACAGTATGTCTGAGAATCACAGAATCACAGAATGTTGGG
>NW_010296226.1:0-11828 GCF_000700745.2 Antrostomus carolinensis | reverse complement strand
CCCTCCCCTGCTCTCCCCTCCCCTCCCCTGCTCTCCCCTCACCTCCCGGCCCGGGCTGGCACGACAGCGAGCGGTCAGAGTTCTCTTTCGTGGCGTGGAGGTGCTGACTGGAAGTGTCGGTGACGCGCAGGCGGGGAGCTCGGCCGCGGCTTGTCACGGCTCAGGAACTTCGGGAGGAAAGTCGTGGTGCGTGTCCTCTGGGAGAGGCCGCGCGTTTCTTTACCTGGGGGCTGTGCTCTTTCGAGGGTCAAGTTAGGGTTTCAGTCCTGTTGTCTTAGGTGTGCCAGCATTAAAAACAACTGATGGTGAGAGTGAAGGAGGGAAGAAGATCAGTGAATATGTTCAGACGTCCCTATGTTAGCTAATACTCGTAGAAAGACGTGCACAGAGGTAAGTCGGAGTACAGACCCCGACAGGGTGTGTCGGTGCCTTACAGGGGAGCAGGAAAGAGGAGCGAGGAGTTGGAAAGGTCCTCAGAGACAGTATTGCTGGCTCGGTGGAGGAGATGGGAAACGACTGAATAGCATTCATTTCATTTCTTTATAACTTTGCTTGAAACAACTCTGTTTGAATGCGTTTGTTTTTTCTTCCCTTTCAATAACATATACTCCAGTAATATTTTTCAGTCTAAAAATACATATAAACATGAATATCTTCTCTGGAGATATTCAAAACCCACCTGGATGCAGTCCTGTGCAACCTGCTCCAGGTGAACCTGGTTTGGCAGGGGGGTTGGACTAGATGATCTCCAGAGGTCCCTTCCAACCCCTGCCATTCTGTGATTTTCAAAATCCATGTGATAGGTTGTTGGAGAGTGAGATCAGAATTGAATATCCTTTATCACAAACCCTTTCACTTGTAATTTTCTGGCTTTGTCTGTTACAACATCTCATCTTTAGTAGCTGTTCAGACTTTAGAGCTGGACTTGCATCCTCTTGCTTTTAGAGCAGAGTCTTGAAAATAAAGAATAGTTTGGATAATTACAGCAAAATTGAACACAGCTGTGCTAACTGTGAGGGAGACTGGCATGGCTATCAGGAGTTCTTTTTAGTAGGCTAACTAACCTGATTATTTCTAGTAAGTCAGTTTATTTTCAGTACCCTGGTCATCAGTGCTTAAGATATTTTGTCCCACTGGTCAGTGCTTTGGTGTATAGCAAATGCGCAGAACTAAGGGGCAAAATGAGCAAGAGCACAAGGCAGCCCTTGAAGTGCGAATATTAGGGTATCAAGACACTGCACCTTTTTTTTTTTCCCATGCTTTCTTGAAACATGTAAAACATATGTAGAAACCAGAGAGATGTGCTCTGTTGACTTAGATGTGAGCTTTGAAGGAATTCTTCATGCTCTGAACTATTGTGATCAAGAATTTGGATCACTTGGCTGTGCTTATAGTGGGATTGGTGGTCTCTAAGCAAATGAGTGAGTTGACAACCAGAGATGACCAACTTCAGCAGTGCTCCTCTTTTGATTCTGTAATAGTAAGCAAGCTAAATAGATGATTGTATCATAAATAAGTACATTTTAACATTTTTTGCATTGTTCCAGTGATGCAAAGTAGCAATTGCAAGCCCACTATAGCTGTTCTTTATACTTTCCAATTGTGATGATGTCCTAGAAGACAAGCCCTTCAAAACTGAAAGTTTGCGGTGTTGTGGTCTGTTCCTTTTACTTGTTTAATTCTTGTTTGGTATATTTTTCTTTTGAGTTTCAATGTATGTTCTGTTCATACACAAGCTACAAAAATTCTGAGCTAGAGTACTCGAGAGTGTCCAGGTTTAGAGTAGATAGAAGAATAAAAGCATAAAAGCTAAGTTGTAAGATAAAATTTAACAATGCCATCTCTGACCATAACCGTAACCAGTATCTAATTTTGCAGTGTCCTGTCTCCATACGTAGCAGCCTGACTGGCAGTTCAAAGTAAACAGTGTGATGTGGTAAAATCATGTTTCTTCTATGCTTGATGAACTCTCTGAGAATTAATGTGCTCACTGTCCTAACAAAGGGTGGTTTGTTTCTGACCAGCTGTTGCAGTGATCATCAAGGATGATAAAAGTATTAGGGCAGTTTCCTCCTGGTGACTGAGATCAGTGGTCACTGGATCACCTCAGTGCTGGAATCCCTGTAGCTACCACCCTTCTAGATGCTTATTAATGAATTGCATTTTTCTTCCTATCACCTGGATTATGACCCATTCTAATTATGTAACCTCAAGCTTTTTGTCCTAGACAGATAGGCTCAGTAAAGTGGTTAGATATTTGGGAGGGGGGGTGTTTTTGTGGGGTTTTTTTGGTTGTTGTTGGTTGGTTGGTTTGTTTGCTTTTTGTTTTTTTCCCCAATGTCATTTTGATGTCTGACTTTCATATGACTTTAATTTTGCTGTGAGGTTTCAACTTCTCTTCCCTTTGAAAGGGAGGTGTTTTCTTCAATGTTTTCCTCAATCCAAGAAAAAAACCCCAGCCTTCTTTCTGGTGTATCCTTTTTGCCTATCACATTTCATTATCTATCTCGGTTAATTTGCAAGTCTCTTCCTGGTTTTTTTTCCTCTCTGAATTCTTTTCTCTGTGTCAAGTTCTGTCTGCTTTGAACCTTTTCCATTCACCCAGTCTTCACAACTATTTCTGTCCCTTACTATGGTTCTTGTCTCTTCCTTCTTTTCAAACCAAGGTCTGTAGCCTCCTCTCACAGTCTTGGCATTAAATTCTTTGTTTGTAATCCATATTTTCTCTTCTGTAGATCTGTTTCATTGGTTGTATATCTTCTATTCTTAGCTTTCTAATCTGTTTATCCCTTTCCTATGTGATCAATTTATTTCCCTTGTGAAGTGCCAAAAACAAAACCAAAATAATCATGAATAGAAGAAAACTCTATTAATTCTTCGGTTTATCTTGTAACATTGGAAAAAAATCTCTTATTCCTAGGAAAGTTATTTTAACTTGAGTTTTCTGAGATGCAGTGGCCTGTCTGTAGATAGTTACCGTGTACCAACACAGGCGTGCTTTCTCCTGCTTCCTGGTACAAAATGTACACATTTTCATGTTATGGTAAATACAGACTGACATAAAAATAGCTTACCTTTAATAGGTAAATGCAAAGCAACCTGTGGATTGTAATTGGTAGAAGGATAGGAGAAGGGTTGTAGTAACTTTTGAGTAAGTGTGATATGTAAGATTCCAGTCAAATCTCTTCACTCCTTACTTCCCTGTGTTTTCTCCACCAGTATCTACTAGTCCCAGTCTGGTCACATGAGTTTATCAATCTCTGGCATTGTCAGAGAATGTGTAGTCTTTCTGTCCATTTAAAAATAATCCTTTTTGGTCTGGACAATTTGAGTCATCCTTTTCTCCCATTCCCCCGCTTACCTGACAGTCTTTGCATTTATCCCCCTGACCTTCAGTTTATTTCCAATCTAATTTTATTGCTTAGGGAGCATAGCTCTTTTGCATGTAAGGAAGCAAATCTTCCCTCTTTCAAGCAGTCATTACACAGATTGGAACAGAGCCAGGTTTATCTGTTCTACCTGTTTATCTTGCTAATTCTTATTGCTAGAGAAAGGACTAAGCAGGGGGAATGGTTCCTCTTTCCTTTCATTTAGAGGCAGCATATGCCAGTAGGAATGCTTCAGAGCCCGCTTTCCTTAGGCAGACTGCTGCAAAATAGATGATGTCTATCTTCTAGAAGACTCTTTTCATGATGTGAATGAGAAAGTTTCCAAAGGGTCAGCGTTAGTGAGTATATGTTCTACTCTTTATTAAAAGTTGGAAGAAGACCAAACTGAGACTGAGGATATAATTTGGTCTTTTTTTTTTTTTTCCCCTTCTGTATTAGCAAGCATATAAGAAACAATTTGGTTCTCACAACATTTTAAAGACTAAACTACAGAAGCTCAGAAGCTGTTCAATTATTTCTTCTGCTGGAGAAAACTTCAGTCAGAGGAGGAGGTTGGATGTCTGGGGGTGGTTTTCACATCAACCATCTGTTTTTGCTGGTGCCTGAGTCAAAGCCTACAATTGTTTCCCTTCTCTTTTCCCTTCAGCTCCCCCTCCTTCTCCCCCTGCCCCAAACATGTAGTTTAGCTGCTGGTGCATCTTTGGGGTGGAGCCACAGTTTTACTCCTTTTCACCTATGCTAGAAAGTAAGTTTTGTTCCCTGTACCCCCTACCCAATTTGGGATCAGGTGATGCATGCAGCTCACACAGGGGAGTACATTGATTCTTTGTATTGCCTTATTTCCTCAAGCAGCCATGCTATGCTGTCTTTCATCTCTTTGTGCTTTCCCTAGTGCATGTCTTGTAAGCCTTTTCCGTTTTGGCACAGAGTTCAGTTTTAGTCCTAAATCCTTTCTGCATAATGATGATCTTATTTGCAGGCAAAGTACTTTCACTTTCTAGACCTTTTCAGTAGCCAGCATGGTAGCCAGCATTAGTAACATCTGAAAGATGTTGCTTTTCAGCTTTTCCATGAAAGAGGAACAACAGAATTCAAAAGAATGTTGGCACTCAGAGCTGTTTTGTCAATAGCAACAACAACAAAAAAGCTATGAGATGAAGTGACTTAAATCCTCTGGGAAGAGGAGACCAAAAGAAAACCCAGAGCAATTAAGCGGGAGTGCAAACACGAGAATATGAGTTGCATTTGGTGAAATTGCAAAGAGTGAATGTATAAAAGTTTTTTCCAAGTGTGAGTAGACAGTGATGTTACAGTTGGGCTAAAAGAAGCTACCTATCTGATCTTATTCAGTTTCTGTGTTTCTGAACTGTGCCAAGTTTTTGGATATATCCGTACAGTTCAGAGAAGATATTTCATATCCTAAATCAAACAATAAAAAAGTCATTAAAATGTAATTGATGTGGTTCCCGTTATCATACAGAATTACATGAAAAGAAAAGTTCCAGAATAACAAAAGGGAAAATGTTCTCCCTGTTCTCGCCTGCTATTACTTTACTCATTAATATGCTAGGCTGTGAACTTAAAAACTCATTAAGTATGGATATTTATGACTTTTGGTGTTGGCAAATCCCTCTTGTTGTTCGTTGCAGTTGAGTAAATGTGCAAAGTATTCTGTATTTCCTGAAATGTGGTTTCCAGTGCTTGTGGATAAACTGTTAACACAAGTCTAAAAGCCTGTTGCTGTTTTGAACAGGTAAAATTGGAGTTTAAACTGATAGAAGCACAGGTGCATTTGTGAATGTAACTTGGAAGTGTCATTTACTCTGAGTCTACATGTGTTTGGAAGCATTGCTGCCATCTTGGTGCAGAAAGGGTTTGATTTTTTTATTGTAAGACTTTGGTATTTCTATTCTATGGTAGAATAAAACACATTTCTCTTACTTTCATACTGTAAACAAGGGAATTGTAACTGCAATTTCAAGTTTTACTTTAGATAACCTGTTTGCTATTTTGGCAGAGGGAAATATATTTATTGTCTACTAAGTAAGCAAGTATTGAATCAGCATCTAAGTGATTTTGTAG
This sequence comes from Antrostomus carolinensis, assembly GCF_000700745.2. Classification (NCBI taxonomy): domain Eukaryota; kingdom Metazoa; phylum Chordata; class Aves; order Caprimulgiformes; family Caprimulgidae; genus Antrostomus; species Antrostomus carolinensis. The sequence continues at coordinate 6,357 of NW_010296226.1, read as the reverse complement.
GAAAGAATCCCTTTTAAAGTTGTCTGGCACAATAGAATCTTGGCAGGAATTGGGAGTCTATTATAAAGTGCTGCTAGAACACGTTATCAGTTTAAAGACATGAATATAAAATCCCCAAATATCACTCTTGCTTTCAGAGCAAAATATAAAGCACTGCAACTTAAAACACCTCAGGAAGGACACGTTGCTGCTCTGAAGCTGTTCAGATCAGTCCCTGACAGCCACACCATTGTCTCGGTTTCTCACTGGCCTGCAGCCTGTCCGTGCAGAACGGAGCAGTGTGTCAGCCTTGCTGTTCTGCGTGGTTTGTGGGTTGTGCAAGTGGGGCTTCGTGAACCACACCAGTGCTTACAGTCACAGAGCAGTGTAGGAACAGAGCTTCGGGTTTATTCCTTTCCTGGTTTAGTTTGCAGTAGCTGTTGTACTACTGGCAATAATATCAGTCTTCCATGGAAAAAAGGAAAGTAGACAAATTTTGTAGTTGTTTTTAACAGAAAATCTGACAAACAGCATTCACCAGATACTTAGCAGAACCAGTTTTAACTGGATTTTAGATTTATTTTTGGAAAAGCTGCGGAGACCAGAAACAGATTTTAATTGTGGCTGTGTCTCAGAACATCTCTCATTTTGAGCAACTCTCTGAAAGTGGTAAAACCAGTGAGATTACACACACCCACAGTAGTTAAAATATACATAAGGGTACACAAGGCAGCTAACTAGTGATATTTGGTTCATAAAAAGATAAATTTGGCTTTCAGAGATGGATTTTTTCCTTAACCTACCCCTTTGGGGCTATTTATGATATCTGCATTTCATACTAACAGTGCGATTCGATAGAATGAAGCATTCTCAGCTTCAGCATGTTTTGCAGTTGAGATGATATGAAGGGCCCTCTTTACAGGAGATAGTAACAAAAAGGATTTTGCTTCAGGTTGTGAAAAATTTTGTGTGCTATGTTTTTTCATCCAGAAAGCATGAGCAGCTGGGTGGGGGCGTACAGAATGAGAGGAGCTTGGAACAGAATGTCTTGAGCGTGTAAACGGTCATATTTGTGAGCAAGAAACAGCAATCCCTTTCTGAGAAGGGTAGAGTACAGAATCTATACCAAGCCTGGTACATCATTTGAAACAAGAAAAATCACGGAAATTATAAAAAACAATAATATTTTGTAAAACACTATCTTATTTTAAATATTAATAAAATCTGGAAGACAGATGAAGACAAAGGATGGTGGACATTTCCAGGATTCACAGCCCTCTGTTTTGCTTTTCAACTGTGGGATTATTCTTACCACATGAGAAACTTCATTGTTGCTTTTACCATTGCTAGGAGCTGTTCATGATGTACCATAATAACAATTCCTGCATGAGATGGAATGAGCATGCAGATTTGTGTGCTGCACGTTAAATTCAATTTGTAAAACTAAAGACTCAAAGGAGGTTCTGATAGAGTGATGTGTCAGTGCTTTGACGTGCTTAGCATAGTCTAATTTATTTTTTCATTCTGTCATCGCCTGGACCAGTATCTGTGTAACCTATTTGACAGCTCTGAGCACTGCTGCTGACATTAATGTTAAGTTTGGGGGTTTTGTTAATATTACAAACTTAATCCTTTTCATTGCATGCTTACCTGATGTCTTCTGGAGGCCTGCTATGTTTGTAAGAGAAACACTGCAGTGAAGTTGTAGAGATGACTGTAACAAGAGCTGCTGCTGGTAGAAAAATAAATAGTGAATCTTGCCTGAACTGTAAAGGTTGCTTTGATGGCTGTATATTAGGGGAAGCGATTGGAAACTTACTAGTCACAGCGTCTCAGTTTGTATGCTTGAGAGTGGTCAGGCAGGGAAGCTTTCTTCAGTCCTTAGCCAAACTGAAGCAGTCTCAGGAGGTAGTTTAAAGCATTATAGGTAACTGTTAAAACAATACAAATGGACCATAAATCTTGAATACAGGTATGACTAACAAATGCTGATGTAAATGGCTCATTTTAGTGGTGAGAATAGGTAAAGTGCCAGAAATACCTGTATCTTCACTTACCAAGTAGACTAAGGCATCCCCAAATAAAGATTACTTCTTGCTTGTAAATATTGTAGTTGTTCCAGCTTTACAAGTATTAAAATGAAGCATAAGTATTAAGCAATTAAACTAGAGAAGTTCAAATTAATGTGAATAATGTTTTAAAAAATTTAAAAAGTACAAAAGCATATAGATTTTAAGAAATGGCATCATTATATAGGGCATTTGTACTGACTATAGCTAATAGCTTACATGCCCTTAAAACAGGTTGCTGGAATACAAGCCAATCATATACCTGTAATTCAGCCTATTTTAACTGAGTTCAAATTCAGCCATTTCTGTCTCTTGTCATTCTCCTATCCCCATAAACAGATAGCAGTCTTAGCTCGCTTTTTGTGACATCACTACTGAATATACTGGGTTATTCTTCAGATGTATTGTTATTTCGCTAATTTTGTCATCAATTCCCTTCCCTTGGAAATAACAGCTACTAGAGAATAGCTGGCTTGTGTACTTGGTCTTCTGACAAAAATGTGAGTGCATACTAAAATTTAGCAATTTTTCTTTTGCTGTGTCTTTCAATCTTCAGATTTCCTGTTTAAATTCTTGGTCATAGGAAATGCTGGAACTGGAAAATCCTGTTTACTACACCAATTTATTGAAAAGAAATGTAAGTATATGTGAGCACAGTAAGAGTTGTCCATTGCTTTGTAGCACAGATGAAGGCTCTGCCTACATGACTATCTACTCTTTGTATGGAAGTTCCCATATTGTTATTTGTGTAGATGAGGATTTTGACTAAGGATTATGTTCAGAACCACACTGTAAATCTGTATTGCTCATTTTTTCCCTCTAATCAAAAGCCTGATATTGAGCAGTGTTCTCTATTACTCTCAGATAAATATAATAGGATGTTCATGAAAATACAGACTTATTTTTTGTGAGATTTATCCTTAGAGTTATGAGCTTCCCTAGAGACATAGTGAAGACTTGGATCTTTAAAAAAAAAATACTGAGCAGATTAAAGACAAACAGAATTGCTTGAGTAGGCTTAGAAAGCCTGTTGGACAGAACTCAAATGTCCCAACATGTAGGCTCTTTCTAAATAGGCACTCCATGTTCTTTAAGGACTGTGTTCTGTGATAAATACTGGTAGAGACTCCATTGTAAGTGTTATTTAGAGATTAACAGATGACAGAAAAGAAAATTTCCTCTTGGGTAGTGCATTTAGCATCATGATTTAATAAAAATAATGTACATTTAGAAACATGTGTAAATATAAGGTGACTTAAGTTTCTCAACTGAATGGTAATTCACCTTCTCCCTAAAGCAACAGCTCCAGGATAACATGTAACCACTAGCGAACGTTACATTATTCTGTGCCTGAACTTGGACTGTGACGTTGCTTTCTAGTATGGGCAGCTGTATATTGCTGAGAATCTGAGATATCAACAGTGTACACAGAACAAGTATCTTAATTTCATGCTTTAAAGAAGAAGTAGCTCTTGTTTATTCATGGGCAAGACTGTGTCTTTCTGTGTTCTGCTTTTCCATGAATTTTAACTTTAAATTGCATAAAAGCATTAGAAGACACGGTTGAAAAACAAATTTATCTTACCATTTGTTAATGGGGACAAGGAAAGATTAGATTAAGACAGACCTTTTTAGTAGTAATTTTGAAGTGAATAGGATGTTCAAAAACTGTAAGAATGCTTATTTCTGCATGGTGGCATTAGTCTTATGCATGGTACTGAATTTGATGGTTCAGGAAGTAGTTTATAATTTCAACACCAAAGAGTTTATATTATATGTATTATGTCTAAATTGGATTATCTAGAAACTATTCACTCTACTCTGCAAATAAGTCTGGTTTTCTTTTTTTTTTTTTTTTTTTAGTCAAAGATGACTCAAATCATACTATAGGAGTGGAATTTGGTTCAAAGATCATAAATGTTGGTGGTAAATATGTAAAACTGCAGATATGGGATACAGCAGGACAGGAGAGATTCAGGTACCCTTTTCAATCGTTTTATGAAATGTTTGTTATTAAATTGTTGCTGTGAGTGTTGGGTATTTTCTTCCTGCTTATAAGTAGGCATAGTTTCTCAGTCAGTGGAATTGTTTGCTTGCTTTCATATTGCCAACTAGGTCCAACCTTCAAATGTGGACAGCAACATAGATCCATTGATTGCAGAAAAGCAATGCTGACTTGCAAGGTCTGAGGTTCTGTCCTTTGTTTTATTGGGTATTTTTTGTGATTGTTAAGGTATATGGTAGAATATGTGGCTAAAAGTTTGTTAGCAAACTCAGAATACTTTTTTAACTAACTGTTTGTGCTTAATTCTGTGATTAGAAGACCTGCTATTGGTTGGAGTAAGTAAATGCCAGGAAGTTGTAAGCTGTCAAAAATCTGCGTGAGAACAATTTCATAGTATAATATTATTTTATTAGAGGGGAAAAAATCAGTTGTCAAGTTCATTTGGCTAAGTACACTTCTAGAAATAAGGAGGTCTCTAAGTTTCTTAAAGAAAAGGCAGTGTATTTGTCAGCTTAGAACCACTAATGTACTTTTAATGCTGTTTTAACTGTGTCATACATGTGAGGCATAGATCAAACTCGATAAAGATCTAATGTATTCCTGAGTACATTCACCATCAAAAGGACGTCACAGTTTTTTTTATATTGGGAGGGGAAGTCTTTGGTTTTATTGTTGGGGGGCAGTGGTTAATAAAGGTGACTATTGTGATAAAAGTCTGAGTCATGGGCAGGAATCCAGAAAAATGTCCTGTATTAGGACAAGTTCTTTGGATATATCCATGATGAGGCAAAGCTAGCCAGTGCTATATAGTCTCTATTTCCTGTTGCTTTTTATAATCCATCTAATTCTTTTATTTTTAAGGCTGATCACACCTCTGTGTACTTGGCAGTCTTTTTTCTTCTTCCTCTACCTTTTGAAGGATGCTTTGCTTTCCTTTTCTCCTTCTCTGCAACTTAAGGAGTCTGAAATTGTTCAATGACATCTATCTTTGCTCATTCTCTCATCGCTGCTGAGAGTTCAAACATAAGTTAATTATGCTATTTTCATGCCACAGATACCACCATCAGCTCCCAGGTCTGTATCAGGCCATATAGTATGATGATAAGTGTAGCTTCAGCAGCACACAGGTCATACATGCAGCTATATGTAGTGAAAATGCTTCATCAGAAATCTAGTTGTCAGTAGTCTGTCCTTGCACAGCTGATAGTATTGTCCAAAAACCACATTTCATTTAAAATATATAAATGAAAATTCTGTTTTGTAATACAGATTGCATTTTAATTAACCCCAATTTGAAACAGTGGAGATGTTACAGAAATGCAGATCTGTAATTCTGTTTCAGGTCTGTAACAAGGAGTTACTACAGAGGTGCTGCAGGTGCTTTGCTTGTTTATGATATAACCAGGTAAGAAAGCTATCAGCTCTTTTGCTTAAGGACTACCAGATGCTCTGGCAGGGGGGTTGGACTAGGTGATCTTTTGAGGTCCCTTCCAATCCCTGACATTCTGTGATTCTGTGATAATGATCCCCCCAAGTACCTAATCCTCTAACAAAGAATGGGCAGGAAGAAAAAAAGAAGTATGTACATCAGTTTTAGTGTGTATTTAAGTTTTGGAACTTGCTTGCATGAGATATGATGAGCGTCATAAATGTCAACAATCTCAAAGGGTTAGACAAATACAAGGGAATGGGCTGACCAGTAGCTGTTCTAGTCACGGTGGAACAGACTCGGGCAGCCTTGCAATAGAAACTGAAAGCACACTTTAGCCACTTTAAACCAAGATAGTAAACCCCTGTTTGTAGAAACTGCTTATTAGTATGCTGGTATTAACAGGTCATCCTCTTGAGAAGCTAGCTCTACCTGAACTGTAATGTTCCTGTTCCTTAACTATACCCCCAAATTCTTTTAGTATCTCCATCTTTTTTTATAGGCAATCAATAGCATTGATACTTGTCAGATAACTTTCACGTTGGTTAATGATGATTTGTTAGATCTATTGCTTTTTGTCCTGTGAATGGACTGTTCTCTGAGCAGTTTCTGAAATCAGTGTTTTGTGCTTAAGGTCAGTTGGACTCATCCATCAGTGTTGCTGCTTGAAGGCTTTATCTCTGACCAGCACCACAATGATTAATGGGGTGCACAGGAAAACTGCCTGTGGTATTATTGGTCTTCACACAAATGTGAAACTTAAGGCAGGCAATTTTCCACAAGTGTAGTAAATACTTACAATCCCACCTGAAACTTCAGTATCGGTTGAATTCCATCTTGAACAATAACTCATTCCATTATCCCAGAATTTCACA
>NW_010296225.1:17999-25063 GCF_000700745.2 Antrostomus carolinensis | reverse complement strand
GGCACAGAATCTAGTTGGAGGCCTATAACTAACAACATTTCCCAGGGGTCTGTATTGGGTCCAGTCTTGTTTAACATCTTCATCGACGACCTGGGTGTAGGGGTAGCATCCACCCTCAGCAAGTTTGCTGATGATACAAAGTTGGGAGGAATGGGTGACACACCAGAAGGCTGTGCTGCTATTCAGTGAGACCTGGACACGCTGGAGAGTTGGGCAGAAAGGAACCTGATGAGGTTCAACAAGAGCAAGTGCAGAGTCCTTCCCCTGGGGAGGAATAACCGCATGCACCAGTACGGGTTAGGGGCTGACCCGCTGGAGAGGAGCTCTGTGGAAAAGGACCTGGTTGTCCTGATGGACAGCAGGCTGGCCATGAGCCAGGAGTGTGTCTTTGTGGCCATGAAGGCCAACAGTATGCTGGGGTGCATTAAAAAGAGCGTGGCCAGCAGGTCCAGGGAGGTTCTCCTCCCCTTCTACTCTGCCCTGGTGAGGCCACATGTGGAATACTGTGTCCAGTTCCAGGCTCCTCAGTTCGAGGAAGACAGGAATCTTCTAGAGAGAGTCCAGTGGAGGGCCACAAAGATGATGAGGGGCCTGGAGCATCTCCCATATGAGGAGAGGCTGAGAGAGCTGGGACTCTTCAGCCTGGAGAAGAGAAGACTGAGGGGAGATTTTTTCAATGTTGTGGTGGTTTGTCCTAGAAAAACCAGGACAGATGTCTATAAATATCTGAAGTACAAGGGCCAAATGGATGGGGCCGGGCTTTTTTTCAGTAGTACCCTTTGACAGGATAAGGGGCAATGGGCAAAAACTGGAACATCAAAAGTTCCAGACAAACTTAAGGAGAAACTTCTTTACTGTAAGGGTGACAGAGCACTGGAGTAAGCTGCCCAGATTGTTTGTGGAGTCTCCATGTCTGGAGATGTACAGAACCCGCCTGAACTCTTTCCTGTGCAACCTGGTGTAGGGATCCTGCTTTGGCAGTGAGGTTGGACTAGATGATCTCCTGAGGTCCCTTCCGATCCCTACGATTCTGTGATTCTGTGAATTTAACATACTTTGCAAAATTTCTACACTCCTTTATCTCTCTTGGTTACATAGATTCATTTAATATCACAATGTCCTTGTAGAAGAATGAGGGATTTTTATTAGTGGGTAGTATATAGGCACCCAACTGACCTTCAGGTAATCAATCTGAATTCAGATTTTTATGTTACTTTGGCCAGAATCCTAGGTTTTTATGTTACTCTGGCCAAATTACATAACTTCCTGCACCCTTGGAGTGTTTTGTGGGGTTTTTTTTGTTTTTTCCCTCTCATTTTTAGTACTTTGTCTGTTAATATTATGATCAATTTGTAACAGAGATTGTCTTTTTCTACATTTATGTCCTTTACCTAGAAGAATCTTATAAATTAAATGAAAATTGTGTCCATTTTACAGAAGCATAAGGAGACCACAGAAAGACTATTTTATATAAATGTAGTTTCTCAGAAATTTTTTGGCAGTAACATAACAGCAATTGAATTTTTCTATGGTTTTTTTTTGCACATCTTTTTAATAGTTATGCTATATGTCCTCTCAGAAAAAGTTGAATCTATAGTGGCTATATGCTACGTATGCTGGCTAAAGACTTGTCATTGCAAAGGTCAGAAAATTAAATGAAAGAGAACAAAAGGAGAGTCTTTTTGAGAAAGAAATAATTTAATCTGCTGAAATGTTCAATGTTTGACATATAAAAGTTCAATGAATGTCAAACAGGAAAGCCATTTTTCATGTTTATTTTTACCTTCACTAACTTGGATATCCATCCTCTAAGTTCCATATCTCTTCCAGACAGTTTCTGTTTCTTCCCCAGAAAAGCATGATGTTGAAAGAATTTTAAGGCAACAACTGAAATAGTAACCATTTCATGCATTACTCTCCGTTCTGTTCAGTCAGAGCAGATGTGTTGTTGCATGCCAACCGCATGCTGGAAATCTGGCAAAACCACAGCATAGATCTTAAGTCAGCCTACACAGAGACAAAAATCTTTTCCTGTGCCTGTGAATACTCTGGGTCTTTTGCTTCTTGGGACCAATAATGGCTTCTGAATGTAGCTCAGCTGTTCAGAAAGCTTCAAGCTACAAAATAAGCCTCAAAGTTGGCTTACCTCCAATACCATCTGTGCTTTTAGATCTTAAACATGTATCTATTCAGATGCGTTAACATGTGCAAATCCATTGTTTTATTTAAAGCGGCAAAAGACAAAGGAAAATAAAAGCGGAGAAAAACCACCCGCAGCGAGGAAACTCTTAATGCTGTTTTTCACTGAAGAGGCTGTAGGGACAGAATACTACTTCTACTGTTGACTGTAAGTGTTGTATCATCTGAGTGAATTATGTGATGACTATTACTATGTGATGTATAGTAACTCAAAGTGGAGTTTTGCATGTGAATACCGTTTTTCTGAAGTAATAAAATAGTTACTTGCTATAAAGAAAGGCAGTTGATTTTAGGCCAAGTGCCTGCATTTTATTTAGTAATAATTTTTTAAAATTAATTTTTATGCTTCTTCATTTGGTAGATTCTGAGGTCTCTTATGTTCACAGAAGAAATTCTAGCTGGTACACAGTAGTACTACTACTGGCTCAGTATTGCTTAAATTATTTCTTCATGAAAATACTTAATCTATAACAAAATATGGATATAAGATCTGTTCCTATGTGCAATATTGTATATATGTAATAGATAAAAATCCCTCTGGAATGCAAGAAAAATGTCCCCTTCCCTTTAGGAAGCTACAGATAAGTCCCTACATTGTATAGACTGAGTGACATGTATTGTCCACACTTGAGCATTGTACGTTCTTTCATTACTTTTATAATATGCATTAGAATCACATGTAAGAAGTCAGCAGCTAAACTAACCATGTTTTGTGGAAGTCTAAGTCCTGTAGTTAATATAGGCTTTGGTAGTGACTGTATCTTTACTTCCTGTTCATCTTATTGCACGTTGCTTTCCAAACACCTACAGCATGTCAAGTCAACTGTGAAATAAGATACAACAGTTACATATGTTTTAATTCAACAAGTTGTCATTAGGTGGAATGCTATGGCTTGTGTCATGTGGGCAAGTAGAGAAGATAATTGGAATAGTCATTTAGGCCTCAAAGGCCTCTGAGTCTAGGATCTGTAAGTATTGTCCATTTCGGAAGCCTTTAAAACTGCTGATGTTGCCTCAGATTCCATTTACTATGCTGCTCAGAAAAGGTTACTGGATGCAGTTTTTCCATACTGGAGCCTTCCTAGCTTTTTAGGTAGTAGGCTGTAATAAATCCTTCCTTGATGCCTCTTACACTACTCTACCACAAGTATTCCAGAGACATTTGTGCCAGTCACTTGTCAATCCCATGTCCGTTTCTCTGAGAGTAACAGATTGCTGAACTGTACATATGCCACTGTCAGTAAAGTTGCCAGTGATTTTTCTCTCATGATTTTGAGTTACTATTCCCTACTTGGGCACTCCACAAATTGGAAATCACAAATACTTCTCAATATTTCCTCACTTTTCCCTACCCATAATTTTTTATTTCTTGTTGGTAATATAATGTCTACTTCCCACTACTCTGAGCTGTTGAATTGGTGGTGTGTATTATGCATGCTACTGGTCCATTGGCAACCAACAAACCTAGATGCTGCTAAACCCTTCATCTGTTAGATGGAGACAACAGAGATGATAGTTTTAAATCTGCAGCTTCTTAGTCTGGCACTGCAAGTAATCTGAGATGATATAAATGCCAGTAGCATTTATATGCTGCTCCCCTGATGGGACTATCTGCTTTCTTGGCTCTCTGAAACAAATCTTTCCTTCTGGCTGTCCAATTTTGCTTGGAATGACACCAAGTTAAATGGCGTTTACCAGGTTTCTTCCCCTGCCTCACAACTGTTCCCTGGGCATCTGCAAAGCAATGAGATGTTTTGCCATGTTGAGGTGGAAGCTAGAGTTGAAAGGTTTCTTAGAGTGTACATGTGCATAGGAGAAAGTCTTTGGCAGCATCATTATATAGGTTACCATCATTAACCTACTATTTTTTGAAATTGGATGTGTAATTAGTGGCAGCTAATTATCACAAGTTCTTTTCCATCCACTTACATTCATTTTCTATATCTTCTTTGCAAAAAGCTTTTGGGAGAGCAAGCAATTAGTATTATTTCAGCTTCATGAATTCTGCTTAACCTGGGAAGTAAAATATTATTTATTTGCTCTTTACTGACAGATGATATGCCTGAAATCCCCAAATTTGATGGTGATTTAATAAGTTAGGTCTTAACCTAGAAACATTGCACTGTGACCACAAAAAGCTTTCCATATTTTAACATTCAGATCTATGGCTGCTGTTTGCATGTTCTATTTACTTATGAAAAAGATTAATTTATTCATTTGTACTTAGTATCCATTAGGCAGGGGTGATATTCTTCAAACAGTGATGAATTGTCAACTAAGTAGGCCAAAGACTTTTCCTGAACAAGAAGTCTGTTTTAACAAATAGCATAGCCAACAAAGGAAGCCAAGAATGTCTGGAAGGTTGACAATGTTTGAATGGCTTGTGTATTTGATATATGTTCATTAAATGGCCCAGATAGATATAGAAAAAAAAAAAGAAGTCTGTGTTTCTGCACAACGCGCTTAAGGTCTTTTATATATCCGTACTTGGTCATTCTCAAATAGGATGCATTGGATGCATTACTAAGTAAAGCAAGGAATTCATTGAAACAATATAGTAGTACTGGAGCTACCTTTCTCAATATTTGGTGTTATAATTTTATAACTTCTGCTTTATTTTAGCTAAAAGTACTTTTAGTGTTTGAGGTCCTCAGCTACTGACGTGCCTAGTTCCCAGTGATTTCAATGGGAGTTACTTACACTGGGACTCACAGTGCCTTAAGGAAACTTGTGCCATAGCATAGGATTCATGTCCTGATATCAGTCACCAGGAGCATGCACCAATCCAGGGTGGCTGTTTCTTATAGGTAGTAGACCCAGATCCTGTCTGTCTAAGGCAATTAACTAAAATTATATTAACATTTTCCTACTTTATGTCTGCCCAACAATTTTTGGTATCCTGATTCCCCCACAGGGAATTCCCAACCTGCCCTTCTGTGGCCTCTTTCTGAATTGAGACTTTCTGGGCCTCAACTAATGTTTTCTTCAGATTCTTCTGATGACAAAACAGTGATGGCACACATGGACCAGGGGCCATGTTGTGTAGTAACTTCTACAACATCAAGAACCTGCTTACCATTATTTATTGGTTTACATTTCTTATTGCTAAGTCTGCCACCATTTCATTAGGGAAACTAGCAAAGGGAAAATGGCAAATGAATTTAAAGTACAAAAAAGATACAAAAATCCCACAGGGTACTGTAGGGAGATAAGTTGTTGTCTAACAAGATTTGTAAACTACATATTTATCTGCTAATAAGCAGAGTGTTGACCAGCCCTGTATACTGAAAAAATAGTTTTTGCTGTAGTACATGGGGCAGGCTAGAGGAAATGTGTTTTAGAGTTTTAATGAGATGTGTGAAGACTCCATAAATAATAGAGAGAAATATGGGGCAGTCATTGTGCAGAGTAGCTTGGTGTAGGTGTTGCAATAGATGACTGTGGGACAATGTTGGGGATGTGTGGCGTTTGTAGGTTACAGTATGCATCTGTGAGATGAGGATGAGAAAGTGGAACTATAGAAGTGGAGAACATTGGTATTCTTGATTACTGGCTCATTGTGACCCATGTGTTGTGGATTCTAATAAAAAACTTTTGTGCATAACAATGACTTTTTGTTTATAACATATAGGCCCAAAGCAGAAAAATGGTACAGTTATGTGGGTAGGGATGAATGCCAATTAGCTGATAGTCTGGACTGCTGGTATTTCCAAAATGAAGAATGTCACATATTCTAATATGTTCATTATTGGAATTGTATGCTAGTTCTCTTGGTATCCTCTACAGCTTGTCAGAAATCAGTTAGACTCCTGAAATATTGCAACAGGAAAGTGCTTTTAATTTTAGAAATAGAAGTTGATAGAGGTATGTTAAATTGAGGAGATCTGCAGCTGAGTTAGACTCTTCTCTTATGTATTTATGTATTCAGTTCCCTTTTTTTTTTTTCCTGTAGCACATCAGTATCCTAAAATAAATTATCCATTAATAAATTAGGATTGAATTTTCAAGGTGATGGATACTGATTTGCAGAGTAGCCATAGCTGGGAAATACTATTGCAACCTTGTAACTGCTTATATTTATTAATACAGATTATTTCTAGAACATTTTTTATTATACAGGAAACTATGTTATATATAGGTGCATGTAAAAAGCACAAAAATCACAGGTTATGAAATTACTCTATTTACTTACAGGTACAAAATTTCACTTGTAAACATTGGAAGCAAATGTAGTAAGTGAATCTCTTTATACCAGTCACTTCAAAACTGTACATTTACAGCATTAAAAACATAACATTTAAAGTATATATTAGCTTGATATTTTTCCAATTTGTTTTGACCTTCTAGTTCTTGCTATTTTTACTTAAAAACAGGTAACCAAACAGCAGACATGGCTTTGAAAATTGTGGCATTAAACATTGAAACCATGGAAATATTTTGCAAGTTCTTGGAATTTTTAGGTTTTACAGTAAAGGTTAAATTTAAAGAAAGCAGTTCTCTCCAGATCTTACAAAAAATGCATCCCTGCGTCTGCGTCTCACACCAGCATGATATGACAATCTCCTGGGAGAACACGTCAGCTTGCAGAGACCTTCGCCCACATAGGTCAGTTCTCTTTTGAACAGATGTGAGATAATTGCAAGAGATGTGAGAGCCTACATAGCTGGGTCAGAGGGTGAATTCTGCTCTCATACCCATGCAAAATCTCACCCAGTGTAGTATTTACATATGTGGGAAAACAGAATTTGACTGGGTGGCTTCACTGGTGAACAAAAGGGCTGGATTTGGCCTGGTGTCTTTACTCCTCAATTGTATATAATCTTAATTGAATATTAGCACAATTAAACTCACCACATATTGACAGA
>NW_010296225.1:0-17956 GCF_000700745.2 Antrostomus carolinensis | reverse complement strand
CTTGCTTCAGGTGCTCTTGCCTTTTCCCAATGGCCTGAATAGACAGAAACGGGAGGGGGAGCTGTGAGAACAGGAGAGAAAAAAAATGGAAATATTACTTTGATTTTAATAAAAGAGGACAAGGAACAACTCCAATTTGTTTTAACCCTACTTGTTCTCACCTTAAAGACTACTTTGCTTAACCTAACAGAATGGGGGCTGAGACAGCATAGGGTTGCCAAGTGCAAATATGTTGGGCAGTGAATGCTGGACAGAGAAAAGGAATCCTTAAGGTGAGAGACACTATTGGCACATGAACAATGGAGTGTAAATAACAGACAGGAATAAACACAGGCTGGAAATATGAAGATTTCTAACTCATTAGAGTGACAAAATTCTGCCTCCTAGTAGGAGGAAGTAAAATTTTAAGCACTGTTAAGATAGAAATTGTTAGATTACTGAAAGATTCATTGACTGAACTATCAGGGAACTGGATTCAGAACACCACAAACTTTCTCCTATACTTCTCTGGGTTTGAGGAAGGAAAAGTAAATCTAGCCTGATTTTGTAGATAGTCCTCTGGGAGACCTCCAGTTTCTGTAAGCAAGAGCAGAATCACATAAGGAACCTACAAATACCCCAAGGTATTAATGCAGTATTTATGGAGAGGTGACTTCTACTTTAAATTTGTGTTGTGCATCTGGCAGAGGAGAAAGCGAGGACCTGTGCCTTGAACATGTGCTATAATTGTTCTGTCTGCTGGCTTCTGGAAAGGGAAAAGAGCAGCATTGCTGTAGCAAATGCCTGAAAAGTTTTGTTCAATTGTCCGTCTGCAAAGGAGGATGCATAACTGTGAATCCTCAGAGGGGTTAGGTGCTTCTTTCTGCCTCAGTTAGCTACCTAAGTGTAGTAGAAGAACAGAATCTAAGCACTTGCCCAAGTATCCTTAGCTATTCATACTGCCCAGCTTAGATAGCTCCCTTGGTTTTTACTCTCCATGTAATATGCCCATGTTTAAAGCTTTAACTGATTTTCAAAGGTCTCCATGGAAACAACTTCAGCTACCTAAGCTAGCACACCTCTCTTGGCTGTGATCATCATCAACACCTATCTTCCCCTACAGAAGGGGAATTACTAGCCCCAGTGGGTGTTACCCAGAAGACAAAGACAGAAATGGATTTCAGTGTTGAATTCACTTCCTCAATTCATCAAAGCAGCAACAAGCTGTAATACTTCTGAGAAATACACTTCAGTAATGCAACAGATACAAAAAACCCCCAAGTAATTTCCCACCTGGTGAGAGACAGAAAGAAAATATGAGTTTCTTCTAAAATTAATAAGATATTCATATACTACAGTGCTAACAATGATATTAAATCTTCCCCTCAACAGAATATGTAGAAAGTGAGTGTGGTGTTCTTTAGCTTCACATAATCACACAGAATCACAGAATCACAGAATGTTAGGGATTGGAAGGGACCTCAAATGATCATCTAGTCCAATCCCCTTGCTGGAGCAGGAACACCTAGATGAGATTACACAGGAATGCATCCATGCAGGTTTTGAATATCTCCAGAGAAGGAGACTCCACAACCTTCCTGGGCAGCCTGTTCTAGTGCTCTGTCACCCTTATTGTAAAGAAGTTTCTTCTCAAGTTTAAGTGGAACCTCCTGTGTTCCAGCTTACACCCATTGCCCCTTGTCCTATCATTGGTTGTCACTGAGAGGACTCTAGCTCCATCCTCGTGACACTCACCCTTTATATATCTATAAACATTAATGAGGTCACCCCTCAGTCTCCTGTTCTAGAAGCTAAAGAGCTCCCTCAGCCTTTTCTCTTAAGGAAAATCTTATTAATTTAAATATTCTTCAGTCCCCCTAAATCTTGCACTTGTAGAGTAACAAAACAAGAAGTTCTTCAACAAATTAAAACACTGGTATTTTCAGCTAAAAACCACTGCTGTCACTTATAAATGGGGTCATTTTAATCATTATTTGTGTGTGAAATGAATAATCTTAATACTTAAATCGAAGCTGTAAAGTAGCTGCACAGTTAACCAGGGCTTTATCTAAATTAGATCCAAAAAGAGTAATAACTGAAAACCCAAACAAAGCCTACCTCTGCCGCTTTCTGAACTACGGCTGTAAGTCTACATTATTAACTTGACAGTTTCAAACCTGTCTACTCTTCAGTGATCAGTGATTATGCTGACAAAGCCAAATGTATGCTGTCCTACCCTTGTCTACTTCATCCTGGACTGTGAATGAATGTGAGAGCATGAAAGGCTACATAAAACCTGCACGCACATGGGGTGGGTGCAAGGAGATGGAATTCGAGGGTACATGTGTAGTGCTTTCACAGCAGTGGGAATCCATGCACAGGCTTCAGGTTGTGACTTTCTAGGCTCTCCTTCCATTTAATGTTGGTGGTGTACCCTGATGACTGACCCTGGTAATGGTGTTAATGGGGCAAAGCACAACTTCTCGGAACTATTTGAGTAACAGAGACACAAACCCTTGCATGAGAGTACCTGTAGTAATAAATGGTCAACCTCTGTGCACCATTTAGGTGGTTTTCATACAGTATGTCCTTCTTAAGAAAAGCAATTTTTTTATGTTTTTAAGTTTAATTCACAGAACAGAAGCAGCAGCAAGTCTGCCATATAACAGGGCTTCTCTGGATGTGGGAAGTTTATGAAAGGTCTGGAACCTGAGTGGGATAATTAATGTTACTAAAATGGAAGTGGGGGGAAGAGAGTGAGGTGGCTACCTGACAGCAATTGCACCAGTTATGCAAGAAGCTGGAGGATGCTGCTGGAGAGGCCCTTGTGCTATTGTATAGCACAAACAGAATCTTCTACAATACACTTGTAAATGTTACCTCTTCATGAAAATGAAGTATTTAGGATTTATGCAGGATAGCTGTTGAGAGATGGATCATGCTGTTATTTAAACATCCTCATATAATGATGAAGGTATTCTCTTAGAACAAAACCACTAAGGACTAGAAGCCACTGAACTACTAAGATGTTAACTGTTATTTCTAAGGAGAAATATAAATATCTACATAATAAATAATTAAAAAATTTCCTCCCAGAAAAGGGAAATTTATCCTGGAATAAGGAACTACCAGGAACTTTTGTTACAGCCCATTTTGCTAATTTAATGCCTAAGCCTTATGACTTTATTTTGATTTGGGCCACACTTAATCCTAAAGCTAAACTCTGGCTATGAAAGATAATTGGACAATGAAGTCAGAGAACTTGCATTTATTATCATTGTTAAATTAGCAATGACAGGACCCATTTCTAGAAGACCATCTCAAGATGAGGTGAAACCCTTGTGCAGAAAAAAGATACAATGAAAACCTTCAAAAGTGTTCAATATCTGCTTTCAGAACTACATTAGAAAAAGCCTACTTGCAAAAGTACCAGCATTATTCCTTGATACTGGATTCCTTGGTAATGAATGAGATTCAATGGAAGTGATTTCTGACTGTAATTCATTAAGAATTGTTTATGAAGCTTCTTATCACATGGTTTTCCTTGTGACCAAAGTTTCCATGAGATAAACTTATAAATGACCCCATCCAGGAAGAGTAAAAGATTGCTCAAGACCCTAATAGGACACAAATTGGATTGCTGAACAATCCTCTAATCTGCTGCCTCTGTTCTTCTTTCTCTATAACTAAGACTAAGGAAAAAAACCCTATGAGCTGCTGTCAGTTGTAATTATGCCTGACTCAGATAAAATGTCCTGACCTGTGAGAGGTAGGTCAAATGTCAGAGAAGGCTTATGGGAAACAGTATAAGGCTGAAGGCTTCTAAATAAGCTTTGCAAGTATTTACCCCTTTTGTAGAGAATAGCTGTGAATTTCTAAACTAGAAAAAATATAGAAAATGTCAAAGCATGTCTACAGTGACCCTGTTCAATACTAATCTCTTGTCAGGCATACTGATGAGTTAAGCAGCTTAATAATTATTTCACCATCAGAGATGACACATATTGATGCCTCTTCAGTAGACAACTTTTTATATTTTATGTTTGGATTATACCAGCTTAAGTCATGGTATTTAGTGTTGTCTGTGTATATGAATTCATGATAAAATTTGAACCAACATGTTTTAATTTGACTGAATTTGCGAATCCATTCAGTTTTACTCAGTAATCTATTGTACAGGCAGCAAATTAATAGAACCTTGAAGTTTACAAAGAAAATTAATATCAACTTACAATACAAAAATTTAGTACTTCTCAGGACTACATTGATGTTATGTTTATAGATTTTGATGGTAGTTATAATACTCTGTAACTTATTTTTTGTTAGCTAGAGGAGTGACTTGAATTAGGCATTTGCTCATGAAAGGAGGTAGTAATCCAAAGCAGTAACTATGAAGTGAGAAATGAACCATCAAATCCCCAGTTTAGTGAATACAGCCCAAAATTTTTTGTTCAAGCTGAAGTAGTCACTGTCATGTATTTTTCACTATAGAAAACCTAAATTTGGTAAATAAATATGGCTGAAACAATGTGCCTAGCTTGAAAGGAAGCAGGTTAAATGTGGACAACAGGGAGCATGATCAGTACTTACCAATGCTCCAGACTGAAGTAATTTTCTTTTATGTATTGGTAAATGGGATGCAAGGTCAGGGATACGTGTCAAGGAGTGAGAGCCAGGATATTCAGTCCAATTTGTAGTGCCTTTTAACCTGTATTAATATTGTTACTGTGCTTATTTATAAAGCATTAAATGTATATTGAATGGCTTTACAAGCAAATAGATTGCTGGTTTGCAGGCACAGAAGAATTGTGTTTACTTACAGGGTAAATTGCTGCTCTCCCACTTATACCACTTCTGTAGCCAACACAAAATACCCTTTCCTTGGGCATGCTAGTGGAGAGGACATCTTGGTTGAATCCCTCTATCCTTTCTGTACTCCTGTCTTTCTTCTGTACCAAAGATTATCCTTATGGTGTGTTTGCAGTTTGACAGAATTGGCCATTATCTCCAACCTTAAATCATTAAAGGATGTTGGATTGTTACTTGATCAATTTGTATTAGTCTGACTCCTCTGAAGTTTTCAAAGTAAAATATATGATATTTCAAGGTCCTGAGGAGAACAGAATATATATTGTAAAGAAGCAACTGTCTGTTGGATACTTTCCACAGAATATTAATATATAAACCAGTTATTTGTTGAGTCATTCCAAGCTTGTTTGAATTTTGCTGCTGCTGAAAATACATTTTCAGTGACCTTACAGTTCTTTGTATAATACATAATAAATGGAATAATTTCTGTTCTTTTAAAAAAGCATGTAAAAAAAATCTTCAATTTAGTATGAACATAATCTGTGTAGACATTAATTTATGTAAATGTTAATACTTCCTACAGTATTTTTCCCCTAGCTCTAACCAGCCAGGACACCTTTGTGTCAGGTAATTCTCCATTATTATTTCTTCATTAGCCTTTTATCTTTCTTATCTTTAATGTTGTGGGTGACATATTTTAGAATAAAGCAGCATATTAATATGTAAAATACAAAAGTAAGATTGAAATAGAAATATTATAAACATTTTATATTCTCTGTAAAGGTGTTCTTTGGAGCCACATAATCTGTGTGTGGTGGTTAGATGTCTGTTCAGAAAATAAAAATATGATAATGTGTTTCAGTAGAGTTAGAGGGCTTGTTGTATTGCAATTTTTGCTAGATTTATACTAGTTCTAGGGGATGAACAAGTGAGCTCTGGCTCCATCCCAGTTATATGGAGTATTTCCAGATAGAAATTTCTGTAAAGACTGTTGGTCAGGTCAGTGGGACAGATCTCCCAAGTGAGATAACAGGATTTGAACAACACTGTCTCTACGAAAACCTCAAGTTTCAATAAAGAAATACTGTCTTGGTAGCTATTCACCCTTTAATGGCCTTGAATGTTAACATTACCTCAATGATACATTCTCTTGTTTGCTGAGAAGTTCATTTCAATTTTTTCCTGCTATAATTATTCCAGTTGAGATCAATAAACAGAAGCTTTCTTTTTAGACATCAATCCTTTATTCATAAATATGCAGATATTTATTTCAACCTTGTAGTAATAATGCTCACAATCCTTTTTTAATTCAATGGATGACAGAAATAGATTGAAGTAACTTCACCTTGACACACTGCAAGCTAGTAGGAAGATAATCCTGTATATTGCAAAAAAGTATGATGGTTGATGCCTTTTTAACCATTCTCTTAGTACATGGGCAGCAAGAAAGGTAGAGTCTATCTCCTGCTGCTGTGTGAAGTCAGTAATACTCTAATCTCTGCCGTTGATCAAAGCAGCTGTGTAAAAACTATGACTATGAGAAGTAATTCACTTAATAGATGTCTTGCCATATTGAAATGGATAATAGATAATATCATTTTTTGCATACTGTCCACTGACACATGTTTATGCAGGAGTTAAAAGCTACTATTTGGCAAAATAAACTGCTGGCCTTGGATGCTTTTCAATTCTCAAAATGGGACACTTCACACTTGAAGTGACCAGTTGGGGAAAGAAATTTATACATTTTAAAAACTGCTGTTCTTGGTATATATATAAGAAAAAGGAAGACACGTGGATAATTGAAATTTGATGACAAAAAATTGAGGATCTCCAACACAGAGTGGAAACTTATTTTCTTTGCTTAGCATACAGGAGTCAGAGTATAAGAAACTGTAAGATTCTAGTACATCTTCTGCATCTGCACCAGCAATTAAGTGGTTTGCTCTGAGCATCTGTATTATATTGATTTCAAATAATCATATGAAAATGTTTAATTACTAGTTTTCATGTGCCCTTGTTATTAGAGATATAGGATGAATCAGTAACATTTCCTTGAAATATTTTATACAGAGACTTAATCTCTTCTATCACTTTTACCCATATCTCATCCATTTCTCCCTCTAAAAGAGATAATTTTTATGTCCTTGAAATTAAAGATTAATGTGATATAAAATACACATATATAAAAAGAAACACATCTACCTGGGGTCTTGAACTTGCCAGATGTCTGTTGGGAATACAGTACAGCAGAGAGGAGACAGTCTTGAAGGTTCCTGGAGTGTGTGGGAGACAACTTCCCGACACAGATGGTGAGGGAACTGACCAGGGAAGGTGCCCCACTGGACCTGTTATTCACTAACAGGGAAAGACTGGTGGGTGAAATGGTAGCTGGAGGCCATCTTGGGTACAGTGATCATGAGATGATAGAGTTTTCTGTTCTTGGGGAATCAGGAGAGGGGTCACCTTGGATTTTCGGAGGTCAGACTTTGGGCTGTTTAGGAGTCTGGTTGGCAAAGTCCCTTGGGAAGCAGTCCTGAAGGGCAAAGCAGACCAGGAAGGCTGGACAATCTTTAAGAAGGAAATTATAACGGTGCAGGAGCAGGCTGTCCCCATGTGCCAGAAGATGAGACGGCGGGGGAGAAGACCAGCCTGGCTGAACAGAGAGCTTAGGCTGGAGCTCAGGGGGTAAAAAAAAAAAAAGAGTTTATGATCTGTGGAAGAAGGGACAAGAAACTCATGGGGACTACAAAGACCTTGTGAGGTTATGCAGGGAGAAAATTAAAGAGGCCAAAGCCCAGCTAGAACTCAACCTAGCTGCATCAGTAAAAGACAATTAAAAATGTTTCTTTAAATACATTAGTAACAAAAGGAGCGCTAAGGAGAATCTTCATCCTTTGTTGGATACACAGGGAAACATTGTCATAAAGGATGAGGAAAAGGCTGCGGCACTCAATGCCTTCTTTGCCTCGGTCTTTAATGGTAAAACAGGCTGCCCTCTGAATACACAGACCCCTGCGCTGGTAGACAGGATTGAGGAGCAGAATGATGCCTCCATAATCCAAGAAGAAATGGTTGGACTCGATGATCTTAAAGGTCTTTTCCAACCACTATGATTCCATGATTCTACTTTGTCATCATGTTAATTATAATATAGAAAATAATGTCAATAAAATTAATTAACAAGAAAAAAAAATAATTGAAGTGCTATTTTTACTAGATATCTTGCAAAGAAATTGATGATGGTACATTTGTGAAACATTGAAATAATCAGTGTGACAACTTTTGTTTATGTTGCATTAATATTGACTTTGAAACACAGTTCCTGCTAGTTTGAATTCAAACCACTAAAATTAGAGAAACTTGAGATTAAAGCCTTATAGCAGAAACATTTTCTAGCTGAAATATATTTTAATAAGGAGGAGAAACTAAAAGCCTTTGCCCGGCTTTGAAATGTTAAGTAATCTTAGTGCGATGTAGTTAGAAGCATGGCTTTTAACTAGTGCCAGTCCTTGTTCTCACTATAAAACTTTTTATCAAATAGAACACACAAATGTCTATCACAGAGGAAAAAAAAACCCAAACCAAACAAAACCAAAACCCAAAAGACATTGCAGAATTGTTAGAGGTTTAAATAGCTACAGTGGATTTTAGGAGCTATTTATCTTCCAAGTATTATTTCCTTGTAATTTGTGAAGTCACTTTTAGTCTTGACTGCTGTACTTGGTTATTTTTCATCTGTCATTATTCTTAGTAATAAGTAAAAATTCTAATGACCTGAAAGCTCTCTAGCTACACAACACAAAAGACTGTTACTGACACATAGTAGCTTTCATCTGCTACTAAATTAGGCCCCAGGTCTTTGTGCTGCAGTTTAACATTTCCTGTCTTAATTAATCAATAGCACCCTTTCTGAACTAAAAGAAATATTCTAAACTATAAATGGAGAAAGGCTAATATAAGGTAAATATATATATCTAAAATACTATGTAATAAATAGGTACAATTTTATCTTATCCTGTGATCCATCTTATCATGTGACCAATTAAAAAAAATAAAAATCACTGTCAAATTCTGTGTGTGGCTATGAGCATTTGACAGAATCAAATTAGGGAGGAGCAAGATATGTAAATTCATTGTCTAGTCAGTGACAGCATTCTGTTCCCATCTATATTCTTAAAGACCCATGAAAAGCTGACAGTTTAACTGTAACATCAAATTTAAAAAATTATCCATTTGTATAGTGAGACTTTCTTCAAAATGATACATCAAAAATGGGTTCTTACTATTTAAGAAGGACTTACTTCTAGGATGTTTCTATGACTGTAATTCTTGTTCCATGTCTGATGCTTTTCTCCATACTATTCTACCTTTGCATGGTAAAAATCTAACACAAGTGTGCAAATTGAGTAGCACCTTACCTGGTAATTATCTGTTGGCTGTTGGAATGGTTAGAGATGGACTACCCAGAGAATACAATAATATCTGGCACCAGTAAGGGTGACTCTCTGTAGTGCTAGTGCAGAGCATATGTTCTCGCCAACCATGTGATGGCTAGGCTAAGTGAAAGAACAGAAGAGGTAACCCCCACCCCCCCCCCCCCCGCCCCAAGAAAACAGAAGAAAATGGCACTGATTGGTTCCCACTCACCCTTCAGAATGCAATCCAGAGCCATTTTGTACTGTGTTCACAAGGTTGTTACTGGTATGACAATGTAATCTTTTGGTTTTTATAATCTGTCATCCCCTGGCTGAAGGGCTTGACTCCAAGGGTGAGTACTGATAAGGACGTGGAAGCTGCTGGGCAAGTCCATGCAGAATGAAGGGATCTGTTTTAAGCTTGAAGCAGCTGCATAATCTCATTTACACCTGCCTGCAAAAGAGAGGATTTGGTGAGGCACCTCACCACAAAAGGTTACTTACTCTCATGGTTTCATGTAGGTTGACAATTCTGATAGAAGATGCAAATTATCATGTACTCCATACCAAAAAATAAACAGCGGATGGTCTGACCTTTCTTTAATATACAGGAATTATTAAATGGATAGAAATAATCCTTGTAAATGAAAAGAAAACATCAGAAAAAAACAAAAGCAACCCTGCCCAATTTTTGTGTCTGATTTCTGGGCTACCTTTGATTTATTTTTCTGTCATTAAGAAAATCTGAACTGCTGTGGCAACCATAAGTGACATTAATGTTTTCTGCATTGTAGTGGGTTGTAGTTCTGATTCTTGTACTTAAGATTGTCCTACTAGGTTGCATAAAGGTCCCCTTATTTCAAATGCTTGTGTTTTTAAACTTTCAGTTTAGATTTTCTGTTTGGTTTCATCCAGAAAAATGAAAGGAGGAGGCAGGGAGGGAATTTTTTCCTTTGCAGGTTTTAATAAATATTATGAAAACATTTTTAGTGAGTGGAGGTTTTTTTCCAAAATTGTATATTTTTGTAGCTTTGATACCAAAATAGGTGATGAAAAACTCCACAGCGTGATATGCTTTTGTATTCTCTCACTAAGGTCTATTTGATTTGACATATGCATATATGTAACTCAAATTATACAACACACCTTGTATTCATTTGATTGCAATATTGTGTAATTTGTGTGTTTTAATTAAATCAGCCACATGCTCAATTCCTTAGTCTCCTAAATTATTCCATTATGGCACAAATCAATTCAAATTTCTAAATATTTATTTTAAAGAAATGCGAAGAAAAGTGAAGAAATCTTTTCCAGTTGGTGATATTCTTTTACAGAGGCAGGCAATTCTTAGAGGACCAGGAGCCAGGACTCCTGGCTTTTTGCATACCTTAATATTTCTTTATACTTTAAAGTCTTAATGAGTAAAACTTAATATCTTGAACCTAAAAATGAAGATAAAATATATCTTTTATGTCTTCATTCAGAAAAGAATTTGGGGTATGGTAAGATTTTGTGTAGCATATACATCCATGTTACTTTGGTATTCAAAATGTGAGGCTAATGAAACACAAATTCTGCACATATTTTTTTCTAGGTTTCACTTCTATTTGGATTTTTACTTAAGGCCTGTTGTTCCCAAATCCTCCTTACAGCCCCAGTGTTACTTTTGTCAGTCTTGCATCTGGATGCGATAATTAACCATTCTTGCAAATTTCCAGAGGAAATTAAAACTAGAAAAAAAAAGTGGAAGATCAACCAGAGAGAATAAGAATGGGAATAACACAGGTCGTAATTACATGGGTGTCTGTTCCCTTCATAAAAGTCCATTGGAGAGGTCCTGCCCCGTCTTACATCCTGAACTTATGATGGGCAACATGTGGTTTCTACAATTAGTAAACAATTTAATCTGACCTCTGCTCTGCAGAACAAAACTGCCAAATAGAGTTTGCAGGTATTTTGATTGGTATTGGAAAGGAGAGAGACAGGGAGGAGATTAAAAGCAAGGAAAGGGAAGAGAAACAAGGAGAAGGAGAAGAGTATTGATTGGCCAATCTTTTTAATTGGTGCTGACGTAAAAGTTGCTGATAAAATGGATTTTATTCTGATACACATTCCTGCAGTCAGGATGGTAATATATACTCATACAAACACTTTTCTGTTGGCATAATAGTATCTCTCTAAGGGAAAGCAGAGGAGGAACAGCAGAGGAAAGACCAAGCAGACAACATTCCACTGAAGAAGGGTAAGTAGAGGAATGAGGAAAGGGAGAATTAAAGGAAAGTGAGTGTGACAACAGTTTGTAAGACGTGGGAAGCTCTATTTTGTGTTCTGTCATCAAAAATTTGGGAGTGGGGATTACCTGCCTTAGGAAGGCAGGAGACATGGTTGAGAAATAAACTGGGCAAGGAATAGTGAAGTTTTACATTCTTGTACTTCACACAGAGCCGGCTGAATTACCTGCAAGCAATGCGTCTGGGTTTCAGACAAGTTGTACTCTGGCTGCAGAAGCACCACAGCCGCTGTCAGTACACTGCAGCAATGGTTTGGCATCATTTAAGCTTAGGTACAGTGTCGTATGAACACAATTTTCACTTTCAGGACCCAAGTTGGCTCTGTACAGAGTCACTGGGGACCTGCAAAGTGTTCCCTGGTGGTCTTGGGTTTGAGATGTTGCTTAGCTGGTGTGCAGTGGTAATCACAGGGTAGCTTTGTGCTTTGGTTAGCTTCACTGGATAATCTGAATATGAAATTCCCTTTAGAGTTTATCTATATATTAAAATTCAGTGACCTGGATAAAATATAGGCTGTTTGTGCCTATGAAGACTTTATCTTAACCAATACATACAGAAAACTCTCACTTTCGTTGCTGGTAGCTACTATCATGAAGTGAATTATTGAAACAGAGCCAGTCATATAACACCTTTCTGTCTAGAATCCAGTGTCTAGGAAAAAAATAATAAAAGTAAATAGAATCTGCACAGTCTAGTATGAGAAGAAAGAGAGACTACAGTACTTGTTTGTAGTAGTGTGATATCTTGTAAAAGTAATTCAGTTAGTAAGAGAGTTCTCATTAGGGCCTGGGATCCAGATTCAAGATCTCAAGTTTGAGCTACCTGTGCATCCTACTGAATTTGGAGGTTCTGCATTAGAAACCCAGCTGTTCTTCCTGTTGTGGCATTAGGGCAGAAATCTCTGTATGGTTATGTGTATCATCTGAGAATTTTTTTTCTGAGAAAGAGACATTTTCTGAAACAAAATAATTTAGAATAATTTGGGGTATTACTATAGCCTTAAGAGGTTTTTTGTTTATTTGTTTTGCTAAAACTTGTACACTTAGTTTGTGTTCCAATTTAGACACAGATATTTGAACAGAAGTCTGAGGATGCCAGAGACAGCACTTTTCCTGTAGATTCCTAATCCTACTGAGTGTTTCAGTCACTACCTTAATAATTCCAATACCAATCTAGTAATTATAAAATAAAGGAATTTACAGTACACTAAATCCAGTTATACAGACTTTATAATTGTTCATAGTCAGATATGATTGCAAGATACTTGGCTGTATACTGTTCACTGCTGAAGAGCTGAACATTCCTCATGCATTGGAGGTTATAGCTAGTAATGGCCCAATATCACAGGCCATTTCAGTTGTTATTGGCAAATGTTCTGTTTTTGAGGTTTTTTTTCCTGATAGATCACTTCTGAAATGGTGGTTAGCTCTAGGTGCTCATGGGGAGTGAATCCCATTAAGAATTTCAAGGAAGCCGGTTACTTTGTTTAGCTTAGAAATTGTTTGCACCATAGTTACTTTTGTTCGTAACTATTGTCCCACTATAAACCATGGGTCATAGTAACAAAGCAAGGAGACAGAGATCATGCGTTCTGGACAAAGATTAATAATAAGCGGATGCCATATCATATTTGTAATGTTTGATACATTTTTACATACTAATGTGTCTACAGTTTATATATGTTTGAGTGCTTCACACACTCTTTTCAAATTTCGCTTCCAGGGCTACTACCCAACATTTCAAACAGGCAGTCTTTATGAAACAACATGCTGCAAAAATCTGACTTCATTATTTATGTCTTACTACTTCCACTTAAAGGTATTATTTTCTAACCAAGAATTAGCTAAATATGTCAGTCTCTGCTATTTACTTCGAAAAATACCATAAGACATGAGTTTAAAACTGTCTTTGATATGGTTTTCAGAGATAGACTGCTCGTCAGAAAAAAAAACCTTGGCTATTAATGTCTCTTAATTTCTTTGATGCTATCAACAATAATGAGTGTCGAAGGATTAATTTTTACTAATGCATGTAAACAGATATAAGTGAACTTTCCTACTATAGAGTTCATCTATTTGTAGAAACAAACCAACATCTTGATAACATATCTCTCTGGATTGTAGAGCTTTCCCTTGCAATTTTATTTAACAACCATTTAAATATAATTGATTTGCTTTGGAAAGGCTTGACATCAGTGAATCTCAAGATGTTATGGTAATGCAAGGTTTGAGAGCTGGGCAAAAAGGAACCTAATAAAGTTCAACAAAGGCAAGTGTAGAGTCCTACACCTAAGGGGGAATAACCCCATGTACCAGTACAGGTTGGGAGCTGACCTGCTGGAAAGCAGCTCTGCAGAGAAAGACCTGGGACTCCTGATGGCCAGCAAGTTAATCATGAGCCAGAAATGTGCCCTTGTGGCCAAGAAGACAAATGGTATCCAGAGGTGCATTAAGAAGAGTGTGGCCAGGTTGAGGGAAGTTATCCTCCCTCCCTACTGTGCCCTAGTGAGGCCACATCTGGAGTACTGTGTCCAGTTCTGGGCTCCCAAGTTCAAGAAAGACCAAGAACTACTGGATAAAGTCCAGTGGAGGGATACAAAGAGGATTAGGATCCTGGAGCATCTCTCTTATAAGGAAAGGCTGACAGAGCTCGATCTGTTTAGCTGGGGAAGAGAAGACTGAGAGGGGATCTTATCAAACCTTATAAATATCTTAAGGATAGGTGTCAAGAGGGGCCAGTCTCTTTTCAGTGGTGCACAGTGACAGGACAAGGGGCAACGGACACAAGCTGGAACACAGGAAGTTCCATCTGAAGATGAGGAAAAACTTCTTTACTTTCTAGAGCACTCGAGCAGGCTGCCCAGAGAGGCTGTGGAGTCTACACCTCTGGAGATGTTCAAAACCCTATGGATGCTGTCCTGTGCAACTTGCTGTAGCTGAATCTGCTTTGGCAGAGGGGTTGGACTAGAGGATCTCCGGAGGTCCCTTCCAGCCCATACCATTCTGTGATTCTGTAATATTTTTTTCACTTAATTCGAATGTGGGGTCTGTTTGATTTAAATTGTCCTTACAATGAGAAGATATGCTCTAATATACATGTAATTACTTTGAATAAAATACCATATCTTCTAGGCTTTCTACTTTGAAAAGAATAGAAATCTTGACTTTATAGTAGAACAATAACATTCTTAATCCTGTTAATAGTTTCTTGATAATACTAATTACACCCAATCACAGATTACTTTTAATTACGTTTTTAATAACATGAAAGTAATCTATTCTAAAAGGCAATTTATTAATATATTTTCTAAATGTGTTGATAACAAACTGTAATATACAATTACTAAATATACTGTTATATGCATCCTTGTAAGTCAGTTGACCATAATAGAACAACCTGCAATAGTGACCAAATTCTTTGTAGAATCATGATGTAGTTCATTCACTAATTATAACAGGAGATACTTTATTTATAATATTTGAAGGCAAAAATATTGATTATCCTTTTAATTATTATGGAATTAGGGTTATCATGTTTTAAAAACACATTCTCGAATAGTGGTTTATTGTAAAGGTAATCTGTATTCCAGTTTTTTTGATTTATCAAATAATTTTTTATTGCCAATAAGACTAGAAGTTAAACAGATATTACTGCCTCATGAGATCTCTGCTGCCTTCTAGTCAATAGCTTATTTAAAAGATTGTAAAATCAGTCTTTAATTACAGTTTCTCTGTATTATTGTTTTTGACAAAGGCAAAAATGAAAAACAGGGTAGTTACTGAAAATTGAAAGCAAACACCAGAGAACTGGCATTTTTTGAAGCACAAAATGTTCAGTGCAAAAGCAAGACAATTTTCAACATTGTTTTCTTGTCAATTGGACCATTTTATTCTTTGATAATTTGGATATTTGGATAGATTTTCCTTTTCACAAGAGAGGTATGATGCTGAATGCTGTCAAGATGTTGCAGATAGTACCTGCCAAGGGGCAGATGCAGTTATAGGTTGTCATACAGAACCTCCTGGAAGATCCCTTACTGCATTATTGGTCTTTTGCAACATTTTGGGAAAAATAGCTAAGTTAACAAGTTGGAACTTTGGTTAAAAAGACTCCCAGCAGTCTTTTCAAAGAACCACTTCCACATGGTAAGTAATCTCAGCACATTTACGGTGGTCCGGAAATCCTAAAGCAAAAGTTTTTTTTTTGTTTGTTTGTTTGTTTTTTGTTTTGTTTTGTTTAGTTTTGTTTATTTGTTTGTGGTTTTTTAAAAGAACTAAGTTTGGAAACTCCAAGAACTAAAATTCCATCATTCAGATGTTTGTTTTGGGTTCTGTACGTTTTCGTTGCTGATTTGTACAGAGTAAGTTAGATGTTTTATCTAGTTTGTACCATCCCGATAACTCCTGAAATCCAGCAGTATCTTTGCAGTTGTACGTATGTACTCAAACCCAGGTTGCTTAGTATCGGGTCTCTTTCCAGATTTTTTCAATTCAGATACTTAAATAATTTTAATCTTTCAACTTCCATAAGTTAAAGCAAGATGGGTCATATGAAATATGAATCACACCAAAGAGGATTTTATTATACATAATTAGAGTTATGACCTTGTCCACTTCAAGTTGTTAGTAATATCTTCTTAACATAGGGCACCCAATTTCATAAAAGGCAATGCATGAAGTGTAGCTGCATTGACTTTCACTCACTGGCTTACTTTCAGCCAATATGAACTATTGTTTGTGATTAAATTCTTTGGCAGAGGGAGCATGAAATATAGAATGGAATGACTCCAATGCAGAAACACTGTTTGACTCTCTTTGCAAGGATAAGCTCGTTTCCCCAACACAGGAACTATGAGAAAATATGAATTAATAGTTACTTGGGTAACTCAGGTCTGGGCTCCCCAGTGATGCAAGCATCACAGGCATGAAGTTTTGTTCATCACACATGCACCACTACTGGATCATTTTTCAGACAATGAAATAGTAATTGCTGCGAGATTCTCTCTGATCCTCTCTTTCATGAAGTCTTGTAAATAATCACTTTTTTTTTTAAGAAAAGTTAAAATGACTTTTGAAAACATGATGTCAAAACCAAAGCTTGCTTTTAGAGGTAATCCCCAGTGGAATGACTTTCAGCTGAATAATGCTTTGTCTTTTTATTGACAGGTCTTAGCTTCTTTATGTCTTTTTGTTTGCTCACATCAACCTTGTTATTTTTTACTTTACAAGAAAGCAAACAGCCTGCAAAGCTTTTCTGCAGACAAGTCAATACATTTTTATACTTTCTGGTGTTTTATTTTCAGGGAAGTTCACATGGAGAGGTTGGGCAGGAAGCCAGATGTCCTGGAGGTAATTCCTAGAGCTGCTGCAAGCTGTGCACTGACTAACAACTGTTTTGAACAAATACTTCCAAATGGCAATCTCACTGATGCTCATCTGTTGAGCTGGCTTCAGGAGAGAGATGGCTCGTGATCTGTTGTTGACCTGTGCCGTTGCTTTGTGTTCTAATCCAAGAATGGAAAAAGTTTGAGGAAGGTGAGCATATTGGTATTTTGAAAGTCTGAGTGTAGGTGACATTTAGCAGGGATGAGCAGTTTGAGTGATATAGTGATACGATGTAATGTTAATTTGAAAAAAGAAACAGTGATTAATTTTCAATATCTAAATAATTTTACTTCCTATTTAAAAAATTTCTGTATTAGTATGAATCAACTTGGAATACTGCTACATTGGTGAGGGGAACAAAGGCCTAATTCTGAAAATACTTCTGCAGAAATCTCTTCTGCTGTATTATGGAATGAGTCAGAGATTTCACCTAGTAAGACAAACTAAAGAAACAGCCAAAGAAGGAAATGCTATGCTGAAAGGGCTAAGAATAAAATTGCCCCCAAATCTGGAATATCTGTCCTAAGTCATCTCCTACATCCAGAGCTCTGCACAAAGCCATCATTATGAGTACTAATTTCTCTCTTGAATCATGATCCTTACAGAAAAATGGCATTGTGAACATACCAGGAACAACCATATATAGACTGTGGGCTGTTGCAAGAATTTTCTAGTTTTCATGTTTTCATGGATGTTTAATGCTAGATTGTATCTCTTTAGCTCACTTGTCAACTCCACAAAAGTCAAGCTATGTCAAAACAAATCCTTTCCCCTTATTCACCAACAAAGCCACACCTTTGAAGCAAAACTATGCTCTCTTCTTAATAGCGGACTATTCTAATTCATTATGTTATTTTCCAGATGTTTGCAAACTGGTTTGATTCAGAAATTTTTAAGCCAGAGTTTTTTAATCCTCTGGATCCTTTTTGATTTTTTTTTTTTTTTTTCAGTTAAAATCTACTGAGTAAATTCTCAGTAGTAAAACTACCAAGAATTGAGATATTTGGCTACTGAAGGGTGAGTTTTATCATACCTTGTAAATCTGAATATCTCCCTCTTACTTTTCAACTTGTTC
>NW_010296224.1:1323-2118 GCF_000700745.2 Antrostomus carolinensis | reverse complement strand
TTTCCAGTCTGCAGGAACTTGACCAGACTGCCAGGACAGATAAATGCTGTTTCATGTTTCTATACAGGATTAGAATACTAACTGTTTTTCAGTTATATATCCTGGCTTCAGGCACAATATCATCACAAATATTGATCATAAATGCAAAGAAAACTGAATTAAATTCATCCTATCAGATAATATGATTTGAGTACTCTGTCTCAAATCCACATCATTTTAGATTTGGGGTTTCTGTTGATAGGCAGTGATTATGAACTTCAACATTTCTGCTTTAGCATTTCAGATCTTTGTTAGCTGGTAGCTGTGCAGAAAAAAGTATGTCTAATTCTAGACAGAGCAACAGGAATATGGATCTGATTCTCACTCTGTTTCACTGAACAGAGACACTATGATGAAGCTGGGGTTTACAGACTTTCTGTGCTTCTCTGTTACTATACAGTTGAGCTACAGTTTTTCAGGTAAAACTTTATGTAATACAAAAAGAAGTCTAAATATAATAGTCTGTAAAATTAACCCCAGAAAATAAATATTACATGGGAGATCTGTTTGAAGAAACCTGCATTTCAGTAGTGTACTTTTCTCTGTAGGTGCGAGAGTTTGATGGTCGTCACTTTATTCTGGAGAAGTCAATTACAGGAGATTTTGCTCTTGTAAAGGCATGGAAGGCTGATCGTGCAGGAAACATCATTTTCAGGTATGACTTGTTTATCAGTGGGAAAAGATTATTCAGTGCTTTAGATAATGAAAGAGAAGGAGAATCCTGTCTCCTGAGTGATGGCAAAATGATGTTTTACT
>NW_010296224.1:0-1300 GCF_000700745.2 Antrostomus carolinensis | reverse complement strand
CTACTGTCAAATTATACTGCTATAAAAAACAAAATATAATTGCTTTTTCTAATTACTTTTGAGAATTCAAACATAGCTGTGAAATAAAACATTGGTATTTAAAAATACGACATTTTTAGCAGACCAAAGTCTATCTGGTAACTGTGGAGAAATGTGACATTCTGTTAATTTCAATTTTCTTGTTAGTTTGGGTCCTCTTTCTTGCACAACTGCAGACTGATCAAAGAAGTGCAAGTTCACAGATATCAGAAGAGAAGGGAGCCGAGTCAGTCTCCTGTCCAGTCCATGATGGGAAAACTTGATTCTGTCCCCAGAAAAGTGTGATTAAAGTCAGCTTGATCTTGGTGTAGGGAGAGGCACTATATGAATTTAAACATCTTTTATCATGAAAAGTTTGGGTGTGGTACTAGTAACAACATTGTGTATTTGAGTTGCTGTGTTCGTGCTCTGCTTTGTCCTGAACTGAAGCATGATAGGTTTGCTTATGTTTAATGTGTGGTTTTTATTTGTTTGTTTTATGGCTATCAGATGGAAAGGTAAGTGCTGTGGTAATCAACTACAGTTTACTACAAGATACTGAACGATGCAGTCTTCCTGTGTATTAAAACAAACAAGTTGAAAAAGCAACTGAAAAATATGTGGATAAAATAATAGAATCATAGAATCACAGAATGGTTTGGGTTGGAAGGGACTTTAAAGTTCTCCCAGTTCCAACCCCTCTGCCATCAGCAGGGACACCTTCCACTAGACCAGGTTGCTCAAAGCCTCATCCAGTCTGGCCTTAAACACTTCCAGGGAGGGGACATCCACAGCTTCTCTGGGCAACCTGAGCCAGTGTCTCACCATCCTCACAGTAAAAAATTTCTTCCTAATATCTCATCTAAATCTACCCCTTACAGGTTAAAGCCATTTCAGCCATTTCACCTTTCTGGTGGTTTCACCAACACCCTTGTTCTGTCAGTGTCTGCTCTTACAAAAAATCCCTCCCCAGCTTTCTTGTAGGCCCCCTTCAGGTACTGGAAGGCCGCTATAAGGTCTCCCTGGAGCCTTCTCTCCTCCAGGCTGAACAGCCGCAACTCTCAGCCTGTCCTTATAGGAGGGGTGCTCCAGCCCTTGGATCATCCTGGTGGCCCTTCTCTGGACTTGCTTCAGTAGGTCCATGTCCTTCTTGTGTTGGGGGCCCCAGAACTGGACACAGTACTCCAGGTGGGGTCTCACCAGAGTGGAGCCGAGTAGTGGCAGGGAATCACCTCCCTCGACCTGCTGGTCACACTCACACAGAATCACAGAATGTTGGGGA
>NW_010296223.1:64418-70970 GCF_000700745.2 Antrostomus carolinensis | reverse complement strand
CCTTCCAATCCCTAGCATTCTGTGATTCTGCGATTCTGTGATTCTTAGTATGCAGCTCTTCTGATGCTCAATTTTATAAAAGACATAAGTTAATATGCCTTTATCATGTTCATAATAGTAATATAACAGGTTTATATATCAGATACATCTTTTGTCAGCAACTAAGGCCTGCCAGATCCTGTGACTAAAAAAGCCTTCTATATGAGGACCTTTTCTTCCAATTCCAAGTGCCTCAACACCTGGAATCACTTGATTCCTTCAGCTCTCAGTAAAATATTAAAATGTTACAGAAAACCACTATCCTGAAAACCACTTGTATTAAAGACTCATTTAAAAAGAAAAGGAAAAAAAAATAAAGAAAAAAGCAAGGTGCTGAGAGTAGGCATTTATAACCATGTAAAATGCCCAGGAATATACAAGATATCATCACTGATACATGATACAGGACCTGCAAGATATGTGTCACCTTCAAGAAATAAAAGTCCACCAATAATAACCTAGAAAGATATGTGACACCCAAGATATAAAAGGCCATGAAGTTTAATCTAGAATGGCAAAATGGTACCCAACACCTAAAATGCTCCCTAGGTATATTGTTGTTAATAATACATAGGCCCTACTCATGATTCTTTTTCCTCATGTTTGCAATAAAATTACAATTTTTGTGCAATTTTATTACTTAACCAACTTTTTCATCTATAAATCTGTGTAAACATGTTTAACAATTAATGTTTGTCACCACATCCAAGTTTTTTACCCATTTTGAGACAGAGAGGCTGACTGAATCCTTTGCAAAAGGTAAGAGTGGCTTCCTAAATGCAAGATTTCCCAGTTCAGAACAAACATTTTTGTTGCCCCCATGTCAGTCATTCCTATAGATTGTTTCATGAAAAGCAGACAAATAATCTTTATCAGATCTATTCAGATTGCATTAACCTGTTTTCTATAATCTTTTTATCTATTAATTGGTACATTTTATTTATATTAAAAATACATTCAACAGACGTGTTTATTGACTCAGCTGTAATATATGTTCAACATATTATTTCTCAAAGCATCAAGAAAATCTCTATTACTGAGCCTGAGCAGTTCTGTCAGTACATGATTGTTACATGTTTATTCATGTGAAATTATATCTACAGTTGTGATATTCCACACTGCAGTGTGTTTAATTCACCTGCAGTTTCTCATAATCCCTCACAGTTCTCACTGACATGAAACTGAAACCATCATCTGCTCACTAATTATTCTTCCATATGGTTGAGATGGAACATACAGAGTAGTAACACTTCAGTAAGTATTGACTGACATTATCTCTCAGACTACCTCAGTGAAAATTAACTCTCAACTTCAGGAAAGCTAACAGAGAGTTTTACTTCCTACGCACATATTTCAGTTTAAGATTCACAAATATTTGGGTCTATTATCTTGAAGAAAATATCTAATAAGATAGAGAAAAAGCCAAAGAAGGTATGTCAGGAAGGAGAAGCATATGATGTATTTTTGAAAGACAAATAAACAAAACCCTTGGCCAAGAAAACACTCCCTGAATTTTCTTCCTCAAACTTATTGAATCCTGTAAATCTGCTTTTCAGAAAAAATCAAACTAAGCAATAACAACCTCTTCCCAATTCCAGCACCACTGTCGCAGATCTCTTCCCAGTCAAGGCACAGAACCTTGATTCCAGCTCACTTTTCCCATCTTACCTTCAGATTCTATGGCAGATAACTACAATTACTTTTGATTCCAATAGTCTCCTAGGGAAAATGTCTCTTTTTCTCTTGCTCTCAGACATATCCCCCTATCAACATGTGTTTAATGATGAATGTAAATTTAATTTGGCCGATCTGCAGTACCTCAGTATCTTTATGATACTGCAACCCTTCATTTCTTCCTACTTAATAAAGTCTACATCATAACAGTATTTCAAGTTAGAAATTTTTTAAAAAATAAATGAAAAAAACACTCATAAACAAGTATGAATTCCTAGTTTTCCTTTTCAAGCTTGCCCAGGGTTTAAATTGTTAACTTGCATTGCAATTGGAGGTGGGAAAGAGATTCTTAAATATCTACAAACATCCTGATAAATAAAGTCTTTAAAAAACTGGAGATAATTTAAATTTGTTTTGTTTTGTTTTGTTTTTTACTTAGAATCATAACTTGAGGATTATACAAAAAAAATGAGAAACACTACACATATTTCAACTGGAACTTAATTTTTAGAACATGGGTAATCCACTGAGACTCTACTAAGAACTGTGGGAGACATTTTTTCAATCAATCTCTATTTGACCACAAATTATCTTGTGGTGACCTGTGGCACTGAGCCTTACTCTGTCTTTCACCTCAAAAAGGGACATGTCAGAACTCTTCTAATTTGTATGAGCTGATGAACACAAATAAATTATACCTGAAGGGCAGTCAAGCTACAGATTTTTAGAATGAACATACATTAAGGTAACTCACTCCTTATCTGAAGCTGTAAACAATGGGGAAGGTGACTGGTTTGAATCCCAGTTGTATTACTGCTTCAGAGAAATGACAAGGGGTTCTGTGAGCAAGGGGAAGTCAAGAAATCTGATATAAACAGTGATGATGATAGAGCAACATCAATGAAGAGGATCTAAACACAAATAATTCTTTAAGTATTGGGCTAGTAATTCCAGGTATCCTGCAGCCTGTGTCCCACTGGTGATTGATTTTTGTGTTAAGGGAGGCAGAAGCTGTGACTGGAGCTCTTCTACATTGTTCAAATATACAGAAGGACTCTCTCCAAAGTAAATTATTTCCCACGTCTTAAAGTAAGGTCTGTCAAGTAAAGCCTTCCCTTTACTTGAGGTATTTATAGGCTCTCTTTTGTCTGTAGAGGTCTTTATTTTCACACAGTCTTTAGGAACCTACTGGGTTTTGTGAATACTCCTTGGAACTGACCAACCAG
Organism: Antrostomus carolinensis; assembly: GCF_000700745.2. NCBI lineage: Eukaryota > Metazoa > Chordata > Aves > Caprimulgiformes > Caprimulgidae > Antrostomus > Antrostomus carolinensis. Next base: position 68,031 of record NW_010296223.1, on the reverse strand, counting down.
TTCCACAGTTATAAGCACAGAAATATATTCCCTGTAATATATGCAATATATGATTAGTACCTTTGTTTCACAGGAATCAGTACTGCAAATATGGACTTAATGAGCACACAGTGTATGTAGAAAATCAGATATTTCATTCACTTCATAGGTTAAAGACTTTTTATAATTTGACAGGCTTTCCTTTTTTGCTTAATATATGATTAGCTCAGAAAGTTTGAACAAAACATTGCCCACAGCAATAATGTTGTTTTAGTCTATTTACAAACAAAATAAAATGTTATTAAAATTGGAATTTTTTTTTTTATTTTTTTTTTAAAGAAAGCTAACATGCTAAAACCACTAACTTGACTCTTCACCTACTACCTCCTTTGCTTCTCAAGAGTTTCCATTCTCCTGGTGGCCTGCTTCTGGCTCCTGTCTTCCATTCTAGGTTGCTGCTCTGGATAAGTGGATTGCCAACCCAAGATGTCTTTTCATCTAGCTCATGGGATTAACTGGAATATTAACATCAAACACAGTTTTGCAGACAACTCCTACTCTTTCCTCTCTGTGCTGCTTTATAGTGTAATAAATACTGTACATCCTTGAGTGTCATAGAGCACCATATGAATAAAAAACTTTTTTAAGGAAAGCCTAGGATCAAAGCAGTCATTCTGCAACAATGCAGATGCCTTCCTCAGATTTATTGTCATCTACCATCACATATAGATTTTTCCTACAACAACACTAAGAATAGTTTGAAAGATTTCTTAAAAAAAATTAATTATATTTTCTATAAAATTGTTCAGCTCTAGATGTTCATTACATTGTTGGGATTTTTTCCTTTCCCAATAACTGTTCAGTAAAATTGTTTTACTTGTTTATGTTTTTTATTATATCCTGTGCTATTTAATATGTTGCTATAGATAATATCTTTATTAGTTTTGGGTTGTTTTTTTTCTACCTTCTTAGAAAATTAATAAAATTTTCAATCTAGCTTTTTTAGGCAATTAATATTTCTATGGCATTTTAATAGCATATGCATATAAAAGCTCATAATTTCAGAAAATAAAAGCAAGCTCTTTTAATCAATTGAAGATGAATACATTATAGAGTTTATGGCAAAAGAATCAAAAAATAACAGGATTCATGACATGTCCTTGAGTATAAAAAGTCTGTTGCATTCCATTACCATCAGAAAGCAAAAATGCTATCTTAGAATACTGCCATCAAAAATAATCATATTGTTCACATTAAGAAAGAAGGTGGTCCAAAACAATAGATCTTTCCCATGAACACTTTGTCTGCGATGACCAACACTATTTTGAAGATCTCAGTGACAGATTTAGGAAAAACAAAATGAAACACAATATCTTAGGCAATTGTTTCCTTTTTCCTTTAAATTTTCAATATCAACAGTAGTTCTTTAATCCAGATTCTGAGTTCTGTTCTGATTCATGCAGAGCTGAATAAAGCTTCAATCTTGTAACCTGTATTCTTATAAATGCAGGTAAAATTTAGACTTTGATAATTTGGATTATTTGATTTGACTCTTTGAAAACCCCAATTTTAATTTTTATATTGATTGTAATATTGTACCTCATCACAAAAAGTGTCAAGGTACTCTACAGAAGAAAGCCACAGTCATATTCATGAACCAGTTGAAACCTTCACTGAAGCATGAACTTTGGTATTCATCTCCGATTTATAAATGACTTGTAGCATTATCTGGAGGGAGGAGCAGGTGAGATCGAGGAACACTAAAGGATGATTTACCCTGTTGACATTAGTTGTCTGCAAATTACCCCACTTTTCAAAGCATGTTATTTTTCCCTTTTTCTCCACTCTTTTTCCTGATATTTCAGGATCCAAGAAAGCTAAATTTTGTGAAGCAAGGGATTAGAGCCAGTTTTGTCTGCCTTCTATTCCACTATGGATGATGGTGTTAAATCCTTGTCATTCTTCCCCAATGTCATCTACTGCCTCTTAACCCAAGGGTATCACCTAGCACTCAAAACCTCTGAACTTTGAATCTGTAACATGGGAGACCACTGGGGGAAGCACTACTATACTCTTGCTCTGGACTACATTCTTTCCTGCACATACACTACTTGCTGTTGTCAGAGATAAGATATTGAACTTGGTCTGATATGTGATAAATATGTCATCAAGTAATTTATACCAACAAGGTTAGTTTTAGTGAAGGCCATGGAGGAGCACATGGAGGAGCTGAATAGTTCACTGCTGACTATCTTAAATCCCTTTCTCCGTATCTGCAGCAAAAGTGCATGTGAGAAGGCAGCTAGAGTCAAATGGTTCTGTTAACTGCTAGATTCTAAAATACACTGGGTTTTGTTAAGTAACAGTATTTAAATGTTAAAAAGTAGCATGTAAACTATTGGGACAGAGAAAACAGTTATTTAAATTTTAAATGAAACCTGGATCTTTATTTGGATGAATCACTATTTTTCTTATGCAATTAAAAAAAAAAAAAAATTGTCATGATTCAGGTAACAGATGCAATTCTAGCAATTTATTTATGTATATCCTTTCCTAAAGTGTGCATTACAAGTTGTTTTGTTGAAATTAATTCTCAATGGTAAGAGAAACTTGCAATAATAGTTTCTACCCTGAATAATCAAATAACCAAATGAAGACAGGAATAAATTACTATAGATTATTCAAAACATCTTAAAAAGCAGCAAAATTACACCACAACTAGCATTTCAGATGTTTTCTACTGAGCCTTAGATTTTATTTTAAACTGTGATGAGTTGGCCCTGGCTGGATGCCAGATGCCCACCAATGCCACACTCTTCCTCCACTCCAGTGTGCGATCCCTCTCACAGGAGGCAGTCCTCCATGAACTTCTCCAATGTGAGTTCTTCCCATGAATGACAGTTCTTCATTAACTGCTTCAGCATAGGTCCTTTCCATGGTGTGCAGTCCTTCAGAAATGGACTGCTCCAGTGCAGGTCCCCTGCGGGGTCACAAGTCCTGCCAGCAAACCTGCTCCAGTGTGAGCTCCTCTCTCCACAGGGCCACAGGTCCTTCCAGGAACCTGCTCCAGCACGGGCTTCCCACAGGGTCACAGCCTCCTTCAGGCATCCACCCACTCCGATGCGGAGTTCTTCAAGGGCTACAGGTGGTCATCTGCTCCACCATGGGCCTCCATGGACTGCAGGGGGACAGCCTGCCTCACCATGGTCTTCACCACAAGCTGCAGGGGAATCTCTGCTCCAGCACCTGGACCACTTCCTCCCCCTCCATCTTCACTGACCTTGGTGTCTGCAAGGGTTGTTTCTCTCACATCTTCTCACTCCTCCCTCTGGCTGCAAAATGGCAGAGAGACTTTTTTCTTCCCTTTCTTCATTATGTTATCCCAGAGGCATAACCATTGTTACTGATTGGCTCAGTCTTGGCCAGCGGTGGGTCCGCCTTGGAGCCGGCTGGCATTGGCTGTGTCGGACATGGGGGAAGCTTCTGGCAGCTTCTCACAGAAGCCACCCCAGTGCCTGTCCCCACTACCAAAACCTGGCCATGCAAACAAAATACAAAAACCCATGATCATCAGACACTCGCTGAAAGGCAAGACACATACCTGATTTGAGCCATCAGCCTACATGTCCACTGT